>NW_022170596.1:6981171-7021024 GCF_008802855.1 Photinus pyralis
CGTCTCCTACCAATTGTGGGTAGAAATCTTCCAGGTTTTCCTTGATGTATGCGTTGATTTCTTTTTTAATCCTTTGCTTGATTTCCTGAGAGGTTCTGATGTCCCTGGCAATCCCCTCCGTTGGTGCACAATCGTTCCAAACAGGCAGTCTCCGTCCTTATTTATACTGATGCATTCTAGGATGTGTTCTTTGATCGCACTTCTATTTGATCGCTGATACTTGTCATTAAGGTCTTAATTTTGATTTGGGTGGTGGGTGCTGTTTGTTAATCGCTAAAAGAGATATCTAGGAGAGATAATTTAGTTAAGTTAGTTGTTATGTCACTGAGACGTGTCCCTTCATTCTATCTTTGGCCACCCCGTATATTCTATTCTGTGAGACTCTAAACTAAAGGTACTAACGAGAGTAACAAAGTGTAAAAAAAACAGGAAAAAAAAGCCGCTTAAATTTGGTAAGAAAGGTTTCCTTTTTTGTCAATCATGCCTATTAAACCGAAATTTGAGAGTTTAAATATTGTAGGTAATTATGGCTATAGTTTCTTTATATGTCTCCGGTTGACAAGTTTATATTTCCTTTCCCAAGGGTCAATTTGTTCCGCCCCGCTTCGAAGTAGGTATATTCAATGTAGCTCCCAGTGACTTGGGCCGCTCTATTCTATCTTTTCCCCTTTGTTCAATTTTAAATTAAATTTAGCCTTAATTCTAAGTAAGTAAGTAAGTAAGTAAGTAAGTAAGTAAGCAAGCAAGCAAGCACTTATCTTAACTTTACGCCCTTTTTGTTCTGTTGATTGGAGGTTCCTGCCCTGTCTTCTCACGATTTAATTAGTCCCGCGCGTTATGCATCTTGAGATTAAACTTAATACTTTAAAAATTCGTAAAATCTCAACCACTGAATGACTGAACCGATTTCGATCAAATAAGCACTAAACAATTACACATTTTTGTGCGCTCCCGGCCACACAGGACAAACATTTTTAAACCTATACAGTCACAAAAGACACTAAAATCAGCCGGAGCTGGATCAAAACACGTCCGTTCGCCATGAAAGACGAACTTCTCCCCATTTCCATAGGTGTTTCCGTGTTATAACTAAAAAAGTTTTATTGTTGTTTTCAATTAGATCAATTTCAGAGCAGACCTGCATTTTTGCAGGACCTTAAATGAGACAGTGCACCTGGCGCAACAACGTCTTTTATTTCTTATTTTTGTTATTTGGGAAATGGAAAAAGTGCACCTCCCGAAAAACCGTTCTATGTTTATTATAAATTTTGCCAAATTTGTTGACTGCTTCTGCATTTTACTTATATATGGATGAGAGCAGCGCACAAAACCAAAAAATGCTCTCGTTTTCTGTACTTCTTACAAAATTTGTCGATTCCTTCTGCACTTTATTTGTATAGTTACCTGAGAGAAGTGCACACGACGAAAACGTAAAAATTTGCAAAATTTGTCGATTTAGCTTATGATTTAGAAAAGTCAATCAATCGGTACAAAATAAACCGCATCGACTTCTCTCTTTCTACCGTCATCGCACTTCTGCTTCACCTTGCCGTTTCCACCTCCTTGCACACCCATAGCATGTGCTCTATATCCTCCTCTTCTCTCAATAGATTCTCTGTCTCTCTTCATTTCCGCATCTGAACCTGGCCATTATCTTAATATTTTTTCTTCCCTCCCATAAGTATTGCGGCAACCACTCCCTTATTAGTTCCTTAATCGAGAGCACTTTATCTTCACCTTCTGTTGTTGTACTTGTGCATCCATGCCCCTTTTACATCTCAGCCCATCCGTATCCATTTCTTTCATAATATTTTTTCTAGCAAAATATTTGTCGGCATAGACAATGACATTTATTCCGGTTTTTTTGGTAAATTTTGTAATACAAAAGACAAGATGCTTATATAGACCGTTTGTGCGGTGATTAGAAAACGTCTGTCACCGCAATTTTCTCTTTACATAGGTAAGAACTAGCATATAAACGTATGCCATACGTCTGTTGAGCTTTCCAATATATTTTTATGTAATTTTTTAAATTTTGACAACACAAAAAAAGGTCAATATGAAATAATAAATATATTAATTAAATGCATGTCGACAAATTTTTTTTCTAATATCGTTCCGATGTCGAGTTTTGTGATAATGCACGTCCGATTGGTAACTGTATTTGCATAGATTGGACTTAGGAACATAACATACTGCCTCTACTTCATTCTCGTCACCAAGCATTCACTAATTCACTTTTTTTCACCCCTTTCATCGAATATTACCACCCTGCATTCTTACGCTCTTTCTATATTCTCCAATTATGTTTCATCCTATACCTATACAATTCGGTGTCCTTCCGTTTAGCCCTAATACCTATTTATAGTAGTATTTTCTTTCTATCCTTCTAGTTCATCCCATTCCTTCCACCCCATAACATTAAACAGGTATTTTCTTATTCTGAATTCATTCTTGAAACTACTCTCTCCTATTCCTCACACCTGTCTCTCTACTCGTTACTCGTTCATACCTCCCATTCCATTCTTCTCCCTTTTGCTTTTTTCCCCTTTCCCAAATTGGATCATCTTCGGCGTTTCTATACATGTAACTCCATTCTCCATTCTTCTCTTTTTGCCATTATCATTGGGTCGTCCGCTTATGCCGGGGGAGGGGGGGGCATATCTATTCCTTCTTCCCAATGCTATCCCTCCACATTGACCTTGTCTTAAAATTTGTTCCATGTCTCTTATGTAGAGGTTAAATAAGGTTGAGGTAAGTAGACATCCCTGTCTTAGTCCAAAACACTATCTATTTTCCGATCTCCCATAATTTATTCCATACTTACCTTTCCGTTCTGTCAAACGCCGCCTTTAAGTTCATGAAAAACGTTATCACATTTTCGCACTTTTTCCTAATCTATTTTTCACTATAATAATAATAATAATCCCCTGTGGGTTCGTGTACTACAACTTTTGTAAGCAACTTGACTTCAGTATATTCTATATGGGGAGATCTTGAATTTCGCTTAACTAGAAAAACTAATCGGAAAAAAATTAAAAAATTAATAAGATTGGGAAACATGTTTTTAGGAAATGTCATAGAGTCACTTAAGATTATTATCAACGATGCGCTTGAAGTAGATAAAAAAGACGCGCAACGGTCAAATTGACCGCTTCCGCGGTTCTAGTGTTAGATAGTCTTCAGATGATCCCAATGAAAAATTGAATATTCAAGTGCAACAACTTTCTTTCTAAAAAATTCGAAAAATTAAATCTAAATCAGGAGCTACCGTTACACAGCTGCCTACATTATCGACTTACGACTTACATGTGATCTCTGTATCTCAATCTATCCCTCAAATTTCAAAAGGCACTGTGAATTTATTGTGTTCAAAAATACTTCCTCGATATTGTGATGCACCCTTCCGACGAATTTTTAAGTGTTGCCAGCCGTTTTTGGTGGGAAGGTGTCTAACAAGACGAAGAAAACGTTTTGCAGTAACTAATTTTTCACCAAACCGTACCTTGTATAAAGAAATGTTGTTTAACGGTGTTTGAATTAGGACCTATTCAATAGTGCCATTTGAAATTTGAGATTATGTTCTATTGTCAGTATATATAGTCTAGAAGTTTTAGAAATTGCCGTTAACTCGATTCGATTTTTTGAGTTTGCAATTTTTCTCCGTAAATTCACGCATTTAAAAAAAAAATGGATTTAGGATTAGGATAACTTTTTTTGAACGAAAAGCACATTATCTAATTCAATCCTTACCATACCAGATTGCCAGAACCGACCAGATTCCTCATTAACGTCTAGGTGCTAATTAATCTTTTCCACATAACTGTAGAAGCATTCGTCTCAAACCACCCTCGCATATTCTTAGATCACAAACACTACATAAGACGATTTTCCTCGAAGAGCTTTTCTGAAATTTTCTGCTCAGATACAAGATCTGGAAAAAAGTTGCTGTGGCTAACAGATACCACCCGCACGATGCAATAGTTTAGCCATAATGTGGAAAAACGTGAAATATTTACAGTTTCTTTGACACACTTGTGTGTGCGCGATTCTGCTCAAAAGCAATTCTGCTCTTTCTTTTATGTCTAAGAATATGTGTACCGAATTTGGTTCCAATTGGTTCAGCCGTTTAGCCGGAAATGAGAGTATAAACAGACAGACATCATCAAGATTTTGTTTGATTCGGATTACAGGTGATTCAAAACGTGCATTTGCGTAAAAAAAATGAAGAAATGAAGGACCACTTTTTACCCCAATGCTATATACTTCCTTTACTAACTTACGGGTGGTAAAAATAGTTGTTTTGTTAACTATGCAAATATTTGTAAATGTACCACTCTTAAAATAGTTGTTCACATTACACTGTTTTATAGAAACGTCACAAGAAAAAGAATGTTTATAGTATAGGTAATTCTTCGTTTGTAAGGAAATTCTAGACGAGAAAAGCTCAGAATATACCTTATACCAAACAGTACAAAATATAGGTACTCTTTACATGTACATGTTACTCTCGTAAATGTCATTTTTTGAGATTCTCAACTATCATGCGATATTGAGAGCACTTGATAAATGTACCCCAACATCCAAATGTATAGTTCTCTCACATTTCCTTTATTATTATATTCATAACGCAATACTATTTAACTCTGGCTTGTGGAAAAGAAATAAATCAAGTACTATTGTAATACACTTAACACGTGGAGCAATTTAAATTGCAACAAGCGGTTTTAAATAAAACAAGGACCTCTTTTAGGCGTATAAAAAGGCTCTAGAGACATAAAAGAAAGCAGCTGTATTACACGTTTCGAAAATCGATGCACCAAGTGGAATGCAAATTTTTTCTCGCCGGAATTTTTGTTTTTACGTGAACGCGCAGAAACTGCTATCAAGTGAACGTTTTGCACAGAAAAAAACCTTATGGTTATTTACGTAATTTAAATTGCAAGGATGTCGCCTGTGTTACATACGAATAAATACACCGCAACACGCGGGTTGGTTAAGGCGAAATTACCGCAATTTGTAATAGCGGGTACCTACGTTTATTTAATGAGTATTAAAGTCTTCTCTCATAACGGTGAGAGTTTGAAACAGGGAACGAGCGTCACATTTCCGGGCCTGGTTGCGTCGGAAGCGTCTCCATTGTGTGTGACGCCATAATTAACAAACTAAACTTAACATGTGCTTTCCTGCCACCATTGTATTCTTGGCAATTAATGGTTTCGTTTCCGTTTGTTTCGGCGCTCGTTCAATAGCACTCGTACATCAACTGACCCGTGTCCTGTACCGAAAGGCAGAATTTTCAGTTGGAAAATGTTTGAAATATTGCCCGACCCATAAATCTCCAACAAAATCAACGTTTAAAAGGTTTTCCACCGTTATTAATCAAACGTTGCTCCATTTAAAGGAACGTGACAGTTCTCCTCACCCTCCCCGACCAATTCTAACACTTATGCCATATTCGAGCTCATGCACCGAGAAAAAGTTACACAGTTTAATCAAACTAATAGAGAGATGCCTTCCGCAATACCAATAACTTAATAGATCGCCCCTATCAAAAGCTTTTGTAAGGAACTCTTTTCTATACACGATAAATCGTTTATGGGGCCGAAATATGGCAGGGCTATATATTTTCATAAAGTGTCATTTGCTAGATTTATTAAATCATTTTTGCGAATTGAATTTGTTTATTCGAGGTAATCATTTTTAAATGGCAACTGACGCAGTTTCAATTTAATTTATCTCTAATGTATAGTGCGTTGAAAAACGATGCTATTACCCGCCTGAACACAGAGACGTTTTTTACACCTTGGCAGAGCAAAACCTTCTTTTAAATGTTAACTATATAAAATTATTAGTAATTTCGTCAATATAGATGACCAATGTACTGAAGAAATCATGAGACCTGGCATGTGTGCTTTGATCTAGATAAAAATCTCATCCTTCAGGGAATATTTCTTATGGGGTTTATAAAAAAACTGGTCAATATTAGAAGGAAATAAATTAATACAATACATTTTCTTATCAAAAACGTGATAAACTAAAGAACTTAATTAGTGGTTTTTTAAGGGATGATACTTGTGAGTTTACAATCAAGCCGAGGGGTCGTTTTTATATTCACGAACTAGGCACGAAAGCAAAAGACTAGAGCAACAACAAAATTTCGTTTTTAGCGCATTTTTTTAAGAATAAAAAAAATGTGCTATTGTTTGTGATATGCCAGTCCGGCCGTCTGTCCGGACCCATTTCTATTGTTTGAGGCCTGGAATTTTTTGCAATAGTTAGCCTATACGTGGAATCTCCATTAATTATATCCCGAGACGCTCTTTTGGAAAATAAAACGTGCATAATTTTTACATGGAACAACCAATTTGTCTCATATTTTGCCCAGCGTAGGGGTAGGTAGGCGTGAGAGAGGTAGGCGTGAGAGAGGGAAAGCATAATCGACAACGAAAACGAATACAGCACTATCTTTTCAATGAATCTTGCTATTATTGCTATTTTCTTCTAGACTTTTTAAATTTTGTATCACAAAATACACCTCCGTCTGATATATCACCTTGACAACGTGAAATTGTAGTTTGCGGCGAGTCCTGCTTCGAACTCAGATTCCTATAATCCTTGAAAAAACTGAATTTTTTATTCAATGCTATGTTCCATGAACTGCCGACACTTGGTCTCTTGAAAGACTACTATTGGAACTTTCAATTCTATAAAATGTACATTTATGGATTTCATTCCTCTATATCACTTAATTTACAGTGTAAAAGTACATTTCCTGCTTTTCGCCTACAAACGTAAAGGGAAAGTTGGTCGAACCGGTCCCAAATTGCTCTCCCCGTCAGCGGTAAGTGCACTAGTCATTGTCCGTTTTGAGCGCGCTTCGCTCACATCGTTACGTTGCAGTTTTATAAGGAGATTGTATTGTAAGTTCTTTTTTGCATGATTTATTTGGTTCTTTTGTAGGATCAGTATGGGGAAAAGGACAGATAAAATAGGAAACGAGCTTCTTCGTCTTCCGACCTTTCCGATACTGATAAGAAACATAAGCGATTAATTGTAGACCTAAAAAAGAGGTTATTGGACTTGGAAAAATAAACAGTGGGTACGGAAGGGCCGTTCCCGATCAACTTTTATCACGCCACGCGCCCCCCACTTGGGGAACGAGGCAGATCCGATATTTCACGAGAATTACCTAGTAGAGAAAAGACTTTGGAAAACGTTTGCAAACAATTAAAAAGCTTTTCATATCCCTCTCGTGAAGAAGGGTCGATGCTCGAGAAAGCTTCTACCCCCATGCTCAACGAGCGCGCGAGTTGGGATCACAAAGGGGGATCACCAAAAAATATTGCTGGAATTGGTAGGATTCAGACGAATTCTCGTTACCGCAACCGAAAAGACACATGGTAAAACATAGCTCCGGTAAGTTATACTGGACGTTTGCAATATTTTGGTGAACATTGGGCCCAGATTACCTCCAATTACATAATCCTGAATTGGATAAAGGGATATAAAATTCCTTTTACTAAATTACCTACTAAGTTATCATCCCCTGCCTTTCGGCAACCCTCGGGGAAAGAGTTTGGTTTGTTAAAAAATGAAATTGCCAAGCTACAGTTGAACCATTTCACCTTGTGGTCCATACAAAGGTCAATTTATCTCCTCAATTTTTTAGCCGATAAACCGAATGGCTAAAACGGTTTATTTTACACATTTTAAAATGGCACTTTCAAGAACTGTTAGGGGTTTAATACGTTGTAATAGTTTTATGGGGTCCATTGCTCTTTTCAGTTCAGAAATCAATTGTTTCAGTTTAACTGTTTACCTTTCGGTCTCTGTTTGGTTCCGTGTGTCTTTTCTAAACTATTTACGTGGCTGCACAGTGTATCTTGAAAGAAATTATAGGAACCAACTTGTTTGTTGTTTTTAAAGGAAGGAATTTACAAATATGGACAAAGAAAACCTACTATTACGAATTTCTTTTAGTTACATTTGAAATTTGTAAAAGACTGGTATCGTCTCGGGGGCCCCTTAATCCTGTCTGGCTGGGGAATGGTACATATGTAGAGATGAGATAACTTTTGGCGGGTGGTCAAAATCAGAAAGCTTTCAGCAATCAGCATAGTAATATACTGGAATTACACGAAATTTATTTAGGACACAAATATTTTGCAAAAAACCGAAGAGACATAAATATCTTAGTTAGGATGGACAACAAATAAGCATGTAACGTTGAATAATTTAGCTAGGAAAATTTGGATATTTTGTGAAGAAAGAAACCTTACGGTTTTTGTATCGTATGGGAGTTATTGATAATTGAGAACCGGACGCAGCATTCCGGGTTTTACAAGGGGGCTTACAATGGTAATTTCGTACTATTTCGGATACTTTGGAACCTATTTACCTTAAACTGGAAAAAATTTAAGTTTTATGCTTTCCCGCTATTTGCTCTAATACTATGAACACTCCAAAAAATTGTTATCGATCAGGTTTCGGGTATTGTCGTGGTGCCTCTTCGGTGGTCACAACCTCGGTATCTCTTGTTCTCAAAATTAATACTAGGGGAACCTTTATGTTTGAATTCCCTGTGTCATGTGCTTACCCCGGTAGCAGCATGGTTATCAGGGAAACTTTCGAATTAAAAGGAGCACTAAAATCAGCTGCAGAGATGGTGGAGTACTCGCTGTTCTCGCTCCACCATATCACAACACAGGACAACTTACAAACGGTGGTGAGCTTTTTGCCTTTCACCATATCAAGAATCAGTGTCGGACATCCTAAATTTCTTTCAAAACACTTCAGAGACCATGAAATTATAATGGCAGCTTCAACCCACACCGTGCTATTCTTTCGCTAATCTAAACTTTTCAAAACGTTGTTTCCAATTATGTGCAATTCTTAAAACACAAAAAGTCGCACATTCGCCGATTATTGAATGTAAAGACTCAATTTTTCTATGCGACAATTTTCACCCACCATCATAAAAAAATGTGCGATAACAATATTGCGATGTGTGTAAAACTGATCAGAAATTGAGCTTAAACTCGGGTTAGTAGTAATTTAACGCTTTTAGGTTTTTTTTTCTTAAAATGAGTGGATGCGGTCAGCACAGTAATTCATTATCAAAATTTTTTGATGTTCCTACCCAGGGTTGGCTTATTTAGTACAAAATACGCACCAGTAGGTAAACTTTCAATAATCAAACTCTATACCTACCCACCATGTGGTTTATCAGTAGTAAAAAGGACATTAAAATATTTACAACAATATAACCGAAAGCATTGTGGAATATTGTCGGATGCAAGTCGCTTATCACGGCATTTGCAGACCATTAATTCCAAATCACGTTACAGAGATTCAAACATTATAAAATAAGCGCTTCATTTCACAGCCACCTATTGTTTAAGAGAGGGTTAAATAATTGAGTTAGCGCTTCGACGTAAGAATCGACGTGCGTTTAAGCTCATTAGCAAAGGGGGCTCCGAATAAAGATCGTAAAACATAAAACCTTAAAACACTCCGACGGCGTCATTAAGTATTTATTGCTTTATTTCCCTATTTTCCCGTCTTTTTACACTACATCAGTAAATATTGCACTAAACAATGCTTAAATTATAAACAATTTACACTATTTGACAAATATACATAAAGCATTAGGTTAACTATACATAAACATTTGAATAAATGTAAAATGAAACAACGGCAATAACAGTCAAGGCCTACGTGTTAAAATGATCACTTAGTAAAGTTCGCAAACTCTTTTTTCTTGCCAATTGGTTCCTCTTCGTCGTCCTCTTTATCTTGATGAGCCGTCATATGCCTGGTTAAATGGTGCCTTTCACGAAACGATTCCGCACATACGGGGCATTTAAGTTTGTCTTCCCGTCGTTTTTTGGTGACATCGACCGTGTCATTTTTGTGATGCGATCTCATGTGGTACACTAAGTCAGAGGTCATTCTGAAGCTGACGTTGCACTTGGCGCATATGTTCTGAGCGGGTAACGAGAGAGCGGCCAGCGAAGGGGGTAGTAAGGTGCTCAAGATTGCTGCGGCCGGATTACCGGACGAAAATTTTAAATCGGGTTGCGCGATCTTTAGCATTTCGGGTGGTTGAAATTGCGGATAGTTGTACGATAATTCGTGACGGTATTGGCCGAGCATTGGGCGCATCTTTGCGAAACTGGGCTGAAGTAGGTCCGTCGAAGGGTTTTTCGTTAGGAAAGGGTGGTCGAGCACGATCGGGTTTGGATTGGCAAAGTTTTCGGGAATGAAATTGTTTTGATATGCGGGCTTAAAGATTTGGTTAGGCGTGAGGATGTTTGGGTGAAGTTGGTAGTTTCTATTCATGATCGGGGGCGAAGGGCTTAAACTTTGATAGTTAATATCAGGGCTGGCCGATAGGCTAGGTGATGTTCGCGAGTCCTTAGCTAGATTTACCTTTGTGAATGCGCTTTTCTGTTCCGAGTGGTGTATGTGTGGAAGGAGCTTTAAAGTTGCGGCGGAATCGAACTCGAGCTTTGACTTCAAATTGGGATCACCGAAAACCTGCTGCTTGTGTATAGCGTTTTGTAAGTACCTAGCGTGAGTTTTCATCTTTTGCAGTTCGACAGCTTTCGATGAGTCGTCGCTGTCGGTGTCATTTTTCGCATTTTCCACGTTGTTATTCTCTTGATACGCGATTTCTGATGCCTTCAATTGCTTCTGCTTCAACTTGTCATCAGGTAGCATCAAGAAAGCGACGTCAAACGAACGCTTGATTGTCTTACTTGTTGCAATTTGCACATCGCTTGTAACCTGCACGTCAACTTTAGAATCAGGTCTTCTACTTGTAATGTCCATTGTCATTGTAAACTTTTACGCAAGCCGCGCACAAAAGAAACACGTACACAGACCAAAAAAACACACGTTGTTGTAACAGGATTTTGTAACAATGCGCTCACTCAACAGTCAAAATACGTATTGTGGAAAAACATACTACTAACGTCTAAATATTGTTAGATAATACAACCTTCCCCCTAAACTAAACGCTGTAGAAAATCACCTACCGCTCTGCAACGAGGGCGATGCCAGATAGAGTTTTTCGATGCTACAGAGCAGAGCAGGAGCGCTACTTTCATTCAGCCGAAGCCAGTTTATTTAGTTTAAACCACCCTATAGGGGTAAGCTAAGGTATAGGGGTAGCTTCAGACCAATAGAACTTTGGAGTTGGGAGGAGCGCTGAAATACGGTTATCCAATACGGTTTTCAATGTATAGGAGTCGAGACTGTGACGATTCCGATGTTCTCTACATTTTCACGATTCGGCTTCACTGAAAAGCATATTCTAATTCGAATATGCTTTATTGCTACGATTTGCCGCCGTTTTAGATTTCTATTTTCGAATTTTATTTTTTTCAAATATTTAAACACCCTAATCGGCTAGATTACACATTTTTCATTAGTATTTTAAGATGACTTACCTGGTACAACCGAAAAGTTTGGTATGCTAGCTTAAAATCTTCGCGCACAATCAATTTAAAATTCTCCAAGTACATTAAGCGTCAAACAAATGGCACAAATAACAACTTTCGAAAGACTTTTAAAAAGATATAACGCTTCATTAAAAATAAAATTCGCAATTAATCTTCTGTTCCAAGATGTAACGCAAATTGCGATTTCATTATAAAAATGATTAATGACTTCTTCGGTATGTTTGCAAACTCATACCATAAGTCAGAGGAGTGGGAAATCTGTTTCAAGGTCTCTTTTTAATATTTTTCTCATCTCAGCGCACAGAGCGGTAATATATTTCCCTCTAACCCTCGTCGAAATTAGGTTAGATACTCATAATTCATGACGCATCAAAGTAGTAACAAGTACCTTGACGAGGGGTTCACATTTCTGCAACATATGGACAAGTGGTATTATGTATAACCCTGGAGACCTGTCAAAACGTATTTATTTGCTATACAATACGAATTGAACTACCCTCACGGCGAAATCGCGTCAAAGGGACTTGTTGGCTAAGCGACAAAA
Source organism: Photinus pyralis (assembly GCF_008802855.1). Taxonomy (NCBI): domain Eukaryota; kingdom Metazoa; phylum Arthropoda; class Insecta; order Coleoptera; family Lampyridae; genus Photinus; species Photinus pyralis. Next base: position 6,993,184 of record NW_022170596.1, read on the forward strand.
ACAAGCTCTAAATACGAAATACGGTCGTTTACTCGCTTACGTAATCATAATACGTAATTCTACTCAAAATCTTTAGAGTTGCATTTTGAAGACTAATTTAAGGGGTTTGATATAATGAAACACTCGACAATATGTACAAAATCAACCCACATTCGCAGTGGTGGGTTCACATTGAATTGCATCTGCCCATATGCTCATAAACCACATTGCAGGTGCCTCGTTTTTATCTTGCTGGTACTTTAAATGGGGCACCTTTCAAACTGTAATAGGGGAAAATTACTTAATCTCTCATACACGCATTTTTGAAGTTAAATTTATTGCTCATTATGGGGCAATAAAATTGGGATATTAGAATACATTAATTGCATATTTTTATTCACATAATGTTAAAAAAAGAAAACATTTTGTTAACTTAGAATGACCGGGTGACAGCCATATCCATAATTTCAACAGCTCCACGTGTAGTGTTTAAAAACCTAAGAAAGAATCACTGGCACTAACTCTGAGATCATATTGCACTTTTCTGAAGCTTTTATTAACTTTAATTTTAAAAAATAAAGAAAGAAAGAATTCCTAGATTTCTTGAATTCATGTTAATGCGCCCAGGGGTGAATTTTTCATACGTTTAAGATAAGAATCTCGGAAAATAGCAGAGATAGGTAAAGGGACGGATAAATTGGGACAAAATTGGAATTTTACTAGCTGATGTAAATTCGCTTTTGGGTTTTGGAAAAATGCACGATTTACTAGATACCTCTTGAAAGTGTTTTTTTTTCGTCATTTCGTTTGGTTTTCCAAAGAAGACAATAATTACCTATGTCATTGACTGAAAACCAAATATTTTTTGAAGTTACAATTTCTGAGTACAATAACAAAAACATTGTTTTTCCATGTGGAAATCATCGTTTTTTGGGAGTCATTGTTAAAAAAGTATGTCATATAATCACTACTCTGCATTAGTAGTACTTATTTTTTCTTTACACTTTTTTTTAAGTTTGATCTATGCCATACCGTTTGGGAGAATGAACCAAAAGACGATAATATAGATATATAGTATTTTTGTTTTGACCCAAAATTGGGTCTTGAAAAAATACGCCGCCATCAACATCTTTTAATCTCATAATTATCTACAATTTTTTCTCACATTTTTGCTCGCTAACATTCTTAAAAAAACAAGACCAAAACAAACGTCTTACTGTCTATTATTTTGGTAATAGATCTGTTGTAAATTGAGATCGCTTAAAAAAGTGTAGGTCAAAATTTTTGCTGAAATCCTGAATTTTAGTATATAGTGTGTTAAAAAAAAGTTTGCTTTTATATTGTTGTCCACAGTTATTATATTCATATGTTTATAAGAATCGTTCCTGCTGAATTTTACTTAACAACGATATGAGGTAAATAAGGACAAATTTTTATTAATTTACAAGGCCAGCAGGGGAAGAATAATTTTGAATTATAGTGTAAAGAGTTTTCAGCATTAAGGCTTTCGCTTCTTACTTCTAAGTTACGAATTCTGCTTGATTCCATGCTACACCCAATTTCGTTTCCTAAATTTGCAACATCACATCAGGAATATGATGATTTTCATGTGCGCTCTGGCACAAATCAATTGGAGTGGCGGCGATTCCTCTCCAATACTAATCTTCAATTCTTCCAAATTCTGAGGACGGTGGCTATAATCTTTTTGCTTGAGATATCCCCACGGGAAAAAAATCTCAAATGCCCCAAATCCGCTGATCTCGCCGGCCACCCTCGGTCTTCCCTCAGAGAGACGTAGCGAGCAGTTTTACCATTGAAATTTTTGTAGGCCGTAGCCCCGTTTTGTTGTTACTAAATATCCCCTAGATCTTGTTTTTTAGTCAACTCTTCCAATTCTGTCTCAAAACAATTTTCGAGCATCGAAACATAACGCTGATCGGTGACGGTTGTTGACCACCCATCCTCCTGAAAAAAGTACGGTCCAATAACCCGAAATTTGGAAACGTCACACTAGAGTATACAGTCACTTTCGGGGAATGGAAGTTGGAAAAGTTTGTCAATTAAAGAGTTATTATTATGCTTTAAAGGAGTCTAGAAAATTCCGATTACTTCCGAAGATATGTCAGAAAAACCGAAATTTACCGGATTTTACTTTTTTCTGATGTTATTTGAACAAATATAAAAATTTGTAAAATTATTGACATAACAGCTTCCTAGCTCAAACCAAAAATCTCGAACTTGGAAAAGTGTCTCCAAAAAATTGTAAGTGTACGTTTCCCACGAAAGTTTATTATTTTCCGATGTGGAATAAGAATACCCAATAATAAGACAAAATTAGGTTGCCGTACACTTGACCCTTAAGTGACAGTTATGTGAAAATTTGCATAGCCTTATTAAATGGATCCTCTCCATATGCATATTTTATATAAACCGTTTTTTGATATCCCCGCTAGTTTCCGCAACAATCGACTCATAATCGTCTCAAGATAAATGGGGCATCCTGTATATAAATTAAAGTGAAATTCAAATATGAGATTTCAAAACTGGTAGTCGAAAAGTTTACCGCAATTTAGCTGCGGTAAACCTTGCAACTACCAGTTTCCACACTGCTGTTACGAAAAAAAAGGTTGCTCTGTCATTGACAGTGGAACAAGCCCATTGCTGCCAAGTTTGAAAACCTCAGTGTTCGGGGTTTTCTTCAATTCCATACCATTTTTGGATTGAATTTACTTTTTATCGAAAATTGGTCGAAATGTTGGTAGTGGACTTCTGCCAAGGTGCCCTATTCCATGTTTCCATCATACAAAGCAATGAGAAAGCGCACTCCAGCGTCTACGATGTTCTGTCGTGTCGCATCCTGATGTTTGAAGATGCTATAGATGGTACTACTGATTTCTGGAGAAATTACAAAAAAAATGTGAGGGCTTTAACTTTCATTAGAACCATTTTTTCGTAACATCAACCGTTGCGGAATTATTTTGAAAAAACCGATTTTCCGTACCTTTCATCCAAGATGGCGGCGCATACAAAGAAATTAAAGAGAGCTACGAATTTTTTACCTTTTATCATGGAAACGTTTGAAACATGGGGTCCACGTGCCGAATTATTAATTAAGCAACTGCCAATGTAATTCACTTGTAGTTTGCTTATATAAATCACTGTCTTTGTAATAAAAATGACTTCGATTGAAAAAGATAATACACCGTCTATTCAGTGCTTGTTGTGGAAGCATTCTTTGCGCATATCATCACGTGGCAAAATTACGCTTAAAACAAACAAATGATTTCTTTGTCCCTGGGCCAAAGATAAAATATATTTATTTAAAATAATGGAAGTATTTATAATTTTGAACCAAGTATAAAAGACGTTCCTTCCACGTAAAACGTAATTGTACCTTATCCTTAGGACCAATAATCCTGAACTTAATTTTAACAAATGAGGCATTGGTCCTTTTGATTTAAGTATATCATATATTTTCTTAATTTAAATGTATCTTATTTTTGTTTCATTTAATTTTTATAAGGATACCATACATCGGAAATAAACTAATATTTTTTTTTGATTTAAATGGAATTTATTTAAAATATACGAGTACCATATAATTGTTCTCAAACTAAATGAATGCATTCAAATATACCTATTTACGGTAAACATTGATTTTTGTGTGTGATAGCTGCTTTTAAATATATAAATAAAGGGTTTTCCTATAAGAGGTGTTATTTTGATATTCAAAGGAAAATGCCATTTTTTAAGATAAATTATCGGATATTTATTACATTATAAAGAGGAAGGTATGCCGTTAAAAATGGAAAATAACATCAGCTAAATGACCACCATGACCACGCCTACAGGAACATATCTTTTTCATGCAATTTTCCAACTAAATCGCAAAGTGGCTGCCCTATGTCCTCGATAGCCTCACGAATTCCATCTTTGAGGTCTTGAATCGATGCTGGGCTGTTGGCGTAGAGCTTGTCTTTCACGTGGCCCCAAAGGAAGAAGTCGCAAGGTGTCATATCGCAAGATCTCAGTGGCCAATTGTGATCACCTCTTCGAGAGATGACACGACCCGGAGACTTTTCCCGTAAAAGATCAATGGTTTTGTTGTTTGTGTTTGTGTTGAGGCGTGTATCGTTCGATTTTTATTAATGGCGTTTTTACTTGTCTAATGTCAAAAAATGACAGCTTTAAAACTGACATCTACCGAAATAACGGGCTATTCAAAATAACACCTCTTATTGGAAAACCCGTTACTTTGGTTGCATAATCTCAAGAAAAGGACAATTCCTCAGGAGTTAAAATAATAACATGCCAGTTGAACGAATATCCCAAAACCGAACATAAGTAATTAACATGAGAAAAATTTGGATAAAATAATGAGAAATACCATCAGCTGAACATTAACTAATTCGTATACCATTAGATGATAATAAAAATCTTCTTTGGATTGGTGTCATTATAAACCCTTCGTTAACATGGGGAGCAAGAATCTGCATTGAAACTCTTTCCCATGTTAATTGCGTATGTTCGCTTTTGGGATCATCCCGGTATATAAAATAAATATAAAATTCCGTAAATATGTATGCACTTGTGCCCTAAAAAATTAATAATTGTGCACTCATATTTTGTAATTTATATGCAGTTTTATCGAAATACCAAATAGATCACTTTGAAACCTATTTAAAAAATTTCGAGATGTAGGGTATTTGAGTTTGCGAGCAAGAACATGTGTACCTAGGCTACTAACACTCTGAGCGGCGCGGCGTTTCCAATGAGTTTGGAAATCTCGTTGGCATTCCTACAGCAAAATGAATTATAAAAAAGTCCTTAAGCCGCTTGTGAGCAAAAGACGAAGAGTGCACTTTCAAATTAAAATTTATTTTTTCGATTTCAATAGCCATTACGGACATTTTATGCCTTAACGAGAATACTACTACTAATAATTTTTCTGATCGAATGACACCAATACCAAGTCTGTAAGTAGTAGTGTAGTTTCGGAGCCCTTGTGACTCAGACAGACAGACAGGCAGACATAAGGAGCGCAAGAGTGCACTTTTTATTTTTTGAAAGTGATAGTGCACTAAAAATTATGTAACCATTTAAAACGATAATTGGGTTTATTTTGAAGTTCACGGGGGTGTGGCTATTGATTATTAATTTGGAAATAATTGTTTTTTAATTTACACGTGGTGGTGGTGATCTAGTAAAAAATAATATTTGTGACATGATAAGGTTAAGTGCAAGAGCAGGTGGCTACTTTGTAACTTGAACTTTGTCTTGGGGATCAACAAGCTTACATGTTGTTCATGCGTGTACACAACATTTTATATGCTGTTATGGTGTTTTGCCGTTAACGTATTTGAAAGGCCCGAGATTAATTTCTGGTGCAAATACCGCAAGAATCACAATTAGAGATTTTTTGAAATCTTGCGGAAAAACTTCGACAGTGACCACAACATTCTAAAAGTTAGCGTTGTAGTTCTAATATCAATCCCAAAGCTTTGAGTAAAATATTGAAATCTTCAATAAAATAACCAGTCCATGCTTACGTTCAATGCTGATAAAGGATTTGTTACAAGTGCGGAGTTATAACCGCAAGTAACTTAAAGTTAGAAGCAGAAATGTTCAAGTTAACTCTCAAATGAAGCTAAAATTTTGATTTAATCGATCGACCTTTTGCAATCAGATTTCGACAAGTCGCTCATCCATAAACAGAATTATGTCGTATAATTTTCATGTAATTAAGAGAACAACATGAATTATCACATCATTTTAATAGGAAAACACTACATATTTTCAATTTAATGTCCCAGTGGTGTCGTGCTGAAAAATTAAAGAAATTCATAACCTTCAATCTACAACTGCATAACGTGACAAACACCATTTCTAATTGATGATACAGCAAAAAATTAAAGGAAAAGGAAATTTTGTTGTTCGAGTTTGAGAGTGGTGTGTAGGAGTACAGTCTGAAAAAATTGATGTGTTGTTCAACGCGATTAGCATAAAAATCTAAATCAGCAGGAGTAATTGGCACAAAATTTCATCAAAGATATTTTTAGAAATTTGAATGTCAGTCAGCACTTGTAGTATATGATGTTGTCGTATCACCTGCACATTTTCATTGCCATTAACTTACTGACTTTCAAAATTCAGTTTAGTAGAAAAAATTAATACACAATTGTCAAATGTGAAGAAACGAAAGCTATTTTTATCGACTCCAAAGTTCCAGGGTCTGACAACTAACAGATACAACCTTACTTCGTTTATGTTGCAGGTTGCAGGTGATTTTCTAACCTCACACTACAACTAAATGCAGCTTATTTTGTAAAAATGTCGTAATTAGGAGCGATTTCGTCACTTCAGGACTATTTCTTGTAACGATTTGCTCTTATGGAAAATTAGCTTCCGTTATGAGTAACGGGCGCTTATCTTACTTATAATTTTCGAGTAGTAGGTAATAAACAATAAGCCTTTATGTAAAAAATAATTGTTATTTAGTTTTCATTTTTAATCTCATGAAAATGAAATCAGCATGTAAAAACGATAAAAATTGGACGAAAATACATTTAAGTCACTGGTTAATAATCAAAAGCACTTGTCAATCCCATATACAATATCGGCTAATGACTTTTTGGCGTACACAACCCATCTGTTCGAATGTTCGCGGCCAAGACCAACATATGGCACAACAGTGCCCTAAACCGAACTATAGCCAGCAAACTACCCCCTAAACCTGCATGAATGAGACGAATAAATAGTCTGGTGTATTAGCAATCCCTTATTTAGAACTCGATATAAACTAAAACGGACAGAAATATAGACCCGACCTACCCGATAAGCTAACGCAAAAAGATTGAGGACAATCAAAATTTACTTCCGGGGGTGTAAGTGAACATATGTGCAGGTTATACGATTCGTATTGAAAACTATTCACCAGTATTAAAATTTAAGACCCTTTATACTTAAATCTCATCTGCCGAAAAAAAAGAGAAACAAACGCGCTCATCGATCGGAAAGTTTTTATCAAGCCACTCGATTTTCTACGTTTTGCTCCTGAAGGCAAGAGTTGATTGATGTGAGGTCTTCTTAGGTCACATGTGCTTATAATTGCTTCGATTCCTCGGAGAGTTCAGAAATCAAACGGCATCCCTTTGCGATTATATCCTGTGACAACTTGAGCGTCAATTTAAAAGCTATCACTAAAAGCTCTCGATCTTGGTTCGTGTTGCCTTACAAAATATGTGCATTTGATTAGTCGCGTTACACAAGTAGTGCGAGAGTTACAACTGATCCGTGAGTGAAAACAAAGTTCGATTAGTACGTCCCGGGAGAATTAGGAAAATGTTTTTATTTAATACGTTCGGGCTTAAAAACGACTCAATTTGTTCCAGTCACTGCTGTTAAATACAGATTTCCTTTTTCCAGTGAAAAATGACTAGACGTTCACTTCTAATCAACGCACGTATAGGGAAGCCGTTAGATAGTATATTTGAAGGTAGAACAGAACTTTTCTCCTTGTATAGTACTAATTTTAAAATGAATACGTCTGAATAATAAGTACGAAATGAATGGTTATAGTTACTTAATTAAATACGAATGGTTAACAAAATATCTCAAATTGGAAATAGGCAGCAAGTTAGTAAACACCAGGATACATTTATACTGTGAGCATTTCAGCAGCATGTAATTACAAATTGCTCTTATTTTCAATGCAGTTCTCTACTCATGAAATAGTTATTATTTCTGAAACTACTTTAGAAACAACTACTTGCGTCTCTAGAAAGGGTGAAGAAAATGTGATTTTCCCCTCTAGTGAGGAAAGTAAAAAACAATTGCTGCGTTAATCATAATAATGACATTTAAAATTGAAACATACACGTATCTAGATTGCTGTGTTGTCAAACTTTATTGCATACGATGATTTTTCAATATTGATTGTAGTTTCAGAAAAAATTATGGGTAAAACTTGAGGAAAGTGAAACTCCACTTTCTTCTTTAGTTGTACAAATAACTATTTCATATTTTCTGAACTGCGAATACTTTTGAACTAGTAGCCCAATCTTATGGAACTGTTTGAAATTATGGATTCTAGAGGCCACATTCTATAAGAACATTTTTTTTCCGGATCGATCTGAGACAATTTTTTTTCGGGCCTCAAAAAAAGGCAGTGTATACACTTCCTTTTTTACCAAAAAATCGACTGCACCAAAATTTCTCGGGACAAGACTTTCTCACATTAATTTTGGTGCGTAGAATCCAAAACAATTCGTACTTTTTCGATCAGACTTTTCAATCAAAAGTTATAGACTAGAAACCAATTTCGAAAGAAAATTCAAAGGGCTGTAACTTTTGAACTAGTAGCCCAATCTTGGAACTGTTTGAAATTATGGATTCTACAGGCCACATTCTATAAGAAAATTTTTTTCCGGGTCGATCTGAGACAATTTTTTTTCGGGCTCGAAAAAAAGGGCAGTGTATACACTTCCTTTTTTACCAAAAATCGACTGCACCAAAATTTCTCGGGAAAAGACTTTTTCTTATTAATTTTGGTGCGTAGAATCCAAAACAATTCGTACTTTTTCGATCAGACTTCTCAATCAAAAGTTATAGACTAGAAACCAATTTCGAAAGAAAATTCAAAGGGCTGTAACTTTTGAACTAGTAGCCCAATCTTGGAACTGTTTGAAATTATGGATTCTACAGGCCACATTCTATAAGAAAATTTTGTTCCGGGTCTATCTGAGACAATTATTTTTCGGGCTTCAAAAAAAGACAGTGTATAACCTTCCATATATTATATAACCCTGCAGGGTGTACCTTTGATGACAATTTTTGGCAGATTTCAAAAAAATGACCAAAATCTGTTCACAAAGTTGTGCATACTTATCATGCTGAAAATTATACAGTTGCGTATTTTACGGATTTGTAAAATATTTGAAAAACCCGAAATTAAACCATACCTATTCGTTTTTATCTTTTTGTCACCCTGTTCGAAAAGATATCAAAAAACAAACAATACTTCCTCATACCTTTGAATATAATATATTTTATATTCAAAGCTCATACGAAGTTTTTAAACTCTACAGATGGTAGGTACCCACAGAATTTCATTGCGACGTTACGTCTTTGAGAAGCCATCATAAACTTAATACTTTTATATGGACCGGAAAAAAAACTACATACTGTATTGAGTAGCATTTTTTATTACGAATACAACGATATGAATGTTGATATGATTCCTTTATTATGTCGTCTAAAGGAACCATCAATAAATTATTTTAACACCGACTACCTACACTAAAATGTTAAAAATTGTTTATTATTTCTCAGAAAAAAGGTTTGTTTTTAATTTTTTTTACATTTTGGTGTACTAGGCATGTTAAAATAATTCATTGATGGGTCCTGTAAATGACTTATATCTAATAAACTCTACCAATATAGACGTATAGAGCGACAAGGTCACTTCTGGTTGACTGACCAACATTTAATCGATTACTCCCTTTACCAATAGGTATGTCTACCTAGTACAGAAAACAGAATCGGAAAATTCCAGGGAACATTCGAAACCGTTCACGAGTTATCATGTACACAGACGGACGCACGGACGGACCTATAGACGAACAGAAAGTCCAAAATCATTAAATCGCTCGTTAATAAAGAATCATAGTGTGCCATACATCATTGTATTCGTATTCGTGTGCTTTTTTCCGGTTCATATAAAAATATGAAGTCTCAAAGACGAAACATCGCGCTGTAAAAATCTGTGGGCACCTATTGCAGACCTAAAAAAGTTTCTATGGAGAAGTGTTTTTTTTATATGTATTCAAACAGGGTCAGAAAAAAAACGCAATTATGGTTAATTTCGGTTTTTTTTCGAATATATTCGAAACATTATTTTACTAAGCCATTTTTTTATAATTTAAGCAACTGTGTATCTCTTATCTTATCGTTTCCGATTTCCCCGTGCTGTTCATTATTAACGAGCCCCTAGCGAGTTTATAATTTTGCGGTGTCTGTCCGTCTGTCCGTCCGTTAGCACGATAACTCATAAACGAATGGACCGATTACGATGAAATTTTGCAGGCGAATTCTTTATCAAATTTGTTGAAACTGAAGAGTTTTTAAGTTTGTTTAAACCAAATTTATGGAATGTTAACCTTTATTGATGTAACTTACATTAGAGTTGAACAAGACTGCTCGTTAATAGGACAAAACTTGGTTAAAAAGACTCTGTTCACAATTGAAGTGGCTGATGTGCCCTAAATAAATAATACCACGAACTGTGCTACAAAGAAAATGACTTAAAGTTAATGGGTTCTATTGAATAACTCCATCAGGATTACTGAATTCTGAGGAACTGAGTAAATTGCAATCCCTACTGAAAACCTTCTCAGAAGGGCCTTTCCTGAAACTATTGAGATTGTCTGACAGAATTCGCGGAAGGTGCTAAGATGACACGACGTTACATCTACTCTTTACGTGACTAACAAGTGATTCATCCCTAAATACTTAATTCCTAGTACAAAATATGAATATAAAATTACAACTCAACAAAATTTGTAGATCGGAGTTCGTGAATTGGCAATGTAGCCCAAAAAATAAGGAAGGCCCTTTTCACATCTCCGTTAGTGATGAACCGAATTGCATGAAATTCAATATGTGTATAGCTTTAGCCGTATAAAACGCAATTCCAAAAATTCTGCCTAATCGATCAACATTCACAGTGCCCTTTTCGCATCACGACCATTTACAAACCGGATAGCAAACTTTCTTATTTATGAAGGTATTTAAATGAAATCTGATACATATGCACTTTGAAAAAAAATCTGACTTTCTGGAATTACTTATCACAAAATGTACCAATGTAGGCCCGAGCAGAGTGAAATTCTTTTCACCTTTTGAAAAATCGATTTGCCAATTTAGAAAATTTCTTTCATATGCAATCATTTGCATGCATTTTTAAATTTTTTTAAATACGAAATTTCATGAACTGTGTAATGATATAAAGTTATTGGTATCTAAGGATGCTTGTGGTAACTATATGACACCACAATATATTTTGTATTGAGGATCGATTTCGACTAATCACTAGGCATCCTCAGACCTTGTTATAAGTTATATATTAGCTAATTTATAATTATTTATACAGGTAAGTTACCGTGATATCGGTGTAATTGTGTAATTGCACCGATATGACTGTTACTTACTTGTATAAATAATTATAAATTAGCTAATAGATAACTTGTCCGTCTTTTCGTCCGTTCGATTGTCCGACTTCTACAGTTTTCATGCTATTTAGTTCGTTCTTTTGGAATTCGATAGCTTAAAAATCTGGCACCTGAGCAAAAAAAAACATCTTTAAAGATTAATTTGCGCATGCGCACACTGCTTAATATCAACTTGTTTATTTGCAGACATATTTTTTTGAAATTTTAACCAAAGATTCTTCTAGTAAAGTCAGATCGCATAGTCTAAACATGAGGTGTACGCCAAAGAAACCTATTTTTAATTTTTTATAGTTTACTTTCCAGTCCAATAAAACTTTCGAATTACGAATTGCAACTCTGATTTGACAATTTGCAACCCCTAACTTAAAAGTACAAGTTCTGAATTGTAAGTGTAAGTGTAACTCGGAATTTCGCGAAATTTGTAAAATTCCTTTAAACGTAGTTGTGAGGAACACGCCTGTATATTATGCCTGATACTGTAAAGGAATAATAAAATCCATTTCTCTTGCTTTGCTTTATGAAAAAAAGTCATAAGAGCAGTAATTCGATTTTTTTACAGAGGGATCTGTAGAAGAAGACCATTATTTAAGATTTCTGAAAAAAATCAATCAATCAGTTTTTTTGTTCATTCGATTATGATGAATATTCCGATAAGTAATACTTCGTCATTCTACACTATACACTATAATGACGAAGTCAACCGGATTGCGTCGAGAATTTGGTCCTAAATTTAAGGTGTGGGCTGATTAAAATTTTGGCCCGTCGAAAAGCATCGTTCGCATGTTATTGACTTTAGTTTAAAAACTCTGCCATTTGTAAAGTTTGTTTTCTATCAGCAAAATTAAGACATTAAAATTCTATAGAAAGAACGCGCTGGTATATGGAGGTGGATGCCTCCAACTTTTCCGGAAAATAAATGATTACAGCTACATTTTCTTATATGGCTCTGCAATAAACACGGAAACGTATTTTGAAACTATAACGAAAGCAGACAGAAAATACTCATCCAAGATAAACATAAACATATAAAAGTATCATAAAAGCAAAACCACAGAAATAATTCTCACTCTCGAATCGATTTTAGCCGCAGAAAGCTTCTTCTTAGCGCATAAAATATGATTTTCATCCATACGGATACAGTCCATATAATAATTCCGGGAATCAAATAAAAATAACTATAAATCAGAGGCATTAGCATAAACCGTCGCGCTATGCAAATCGGGCGCCATCTTCGGATGACGTATGCAAAATAAGAATCTTTGATGGTTTTCAACTTCTGCTTTTCCCATATTTTATTTTACTTCCATAATTATTTCGAATTTCTTTGATTGTAAACTGAGCGGGTTTAAAAATGCAAAAGACGGGAAAATTACGGTTTGTTCTGGACAATCCGAAAGTGAAATAGAACACAGTTAAAATGTAAAAATATTCGCTGAAAAGAATTTCTTAGTTCCGGTTTCCTGCCATTTGTAGTGGAACTCTGTTGTCTTCGTGAAAAAAGCGACACTATTATACAGAACCGACGTCTGTTGGGACAACATTGAATGAATATTTTTAGGATTTATGTACGTTTTGGGTTCATTAAAACGTTTCGCCAGTATATGCGCGATGCGATGTTAATAAGGGTTGTTCGTAATGAAAGCGCGAGGATCAAGACCGAGGTAGATGGATCACGTATTAGCAACCATAGAGAGGACAACAGATTTATCCCTATGCGAACACAGCGATCTGCTTATATAATCGCGTTACCTCATTGCATTGTATCGCAAAGCGGATCAAGTGGCTCTGATTAATGGCTACCCAATATGACGCCACACTAATTTAAATTTATCTTTGGTACGTTTCAGCGCCTCTCAAAAACATTTATTTATTGTGGCGATTATTCTATCGTGAAAGCTTGAAATTTAGTTGATTTGATTTTAGTTCGTTTTTTTTTATCTTGCATCGTTGTTTTAATTATCTACATCGATTTACAATTTTTCCTAACTTAACAATATAGCGAGATAATGTTTTGGTTGTGATTTTTGTATTTAAGCTAGGTTTATCTGTTAGACATTGATATTTACAATATAATTATAATAGCTTAATCATACCCCGAGGGTGGAAAACTTCACAAACGTTAACTGAAAAATGCTCGAGGTCGGAGGAGGAAGTTTTCAAAAATTTGGAGCAATGAAACTGCAAACTGCACATGACCTAAAAGGAATAAGGAGCTGTAAGGATTTCAATGTATAAATTAATAAATGCCATGATATTCAAATTTTCCGCACATCTAAATTAAAGTTAAGCCCAATCAATTAAGTTACAGTTCTACAACATTTTTAAATTTTCTTAATTAAGCTGTCAATGTTTCTGCCTAGATTCAAGACAAAGTCAATTAATATTTAATCGAGTATTTAATAAAATGTAAGTATATACATATACCGGGTGAATATTTCAAAATCGTACATAGGGAATTAACATGGGAAAAAGGTTTTTTGTAGATACCCATGATAACTCGAAGGGTTTATATTGACACCAATCGAAAGCAGATTTTTTTTATCATCTATATGCGAATTAGTTCATTTTGATGTGTATTTCTCTTTATTTTATCCAAAATTAGGCAATAAATCCACTTAGCAAGTAGCAAAGTGACAACCTGGCATTAATTGATTCGTAAAATGCAGTTCAATGAGGACAAAGTATTTATAATACACAACGCATTTTAGTGAGCGCCCATTCCGCCTGTGTCAAAAGCTAAACATGATTTTGGTAATTGGATTTTTGATAAAATAATGAGAAATACAAATGAACTAATTCTTATATCATTAGATAAGAAAAACAATCTTAATTATAAACCCTTCGATCGGCAAAAAAACGTTTTTCCCATGTTAATTGCCTATGTTCGGTTTTGAAATATTCACCCAGTACATGTTTTGAATAGGTACTTATGCAGAACCAGAGATAATCAATTATTACAGATCGGTATGTGAATTTCTTCCAATTAAAACGTAGTGTGGTAAGTGTGGTAAGTTAACAATATACAAAATCACTGTAATTGTAAATTTAAACCTTTTATATGGCTTTATTTTTTATTGGGTTATTGGTACAGTTTACATTAAATAGTACGAATCCACTACCTGGTAGTACCTAAAACATTACAGCCCAATATAAGGTCTTACTACCGTTACAAACAGCAGTTCCATTCTCTTCTTCAAAATATTTGCACTGAAAGTTTGGACATCACCAGTAAAGGTGCCTCGTCCAGACGTTCCACTTGCCATGTGTGAGTACCCTCTTCCGACACTTCGTTTTCAAGATATACTTCACCAATAGACATGCCTCATCCAGATGATTCAGTTTGCCTTGTGAGTACTCTACAAACCGTTTTCGAAGTATTCGCTTTTAGTTCATTCTTATTTCTTCCAGACATTCTATAATCGCTCTTTTTGAGAACCCTCCTCTGACAATCCGCTCTTGAAATAAGGAATTATAACCGATCACGATAAATGGTCGAGGAGGAGTATGGTTGGTAATTCATTCCTTTCATCGAGACCTTTAATTACAGTACCATGAGGCATAAATGGGCGGTAATTAATTGAGACATTTAATTAGAACATCATAAAAGATTAAATCCATTTCTTCAATAGCTTAGGGCCTGAACAGCTTACATACATCTCCATATCGATATCACATTCACATCTCGTCAATAACGTCCCTTTCTCGCCCGTAATCTTCTCCCCTAAAAACACATGTGCGACGTGTGTGCTTTGCGCCACCAAACAATGGAGGTATTTAAAAAATAATCTGTTGAGTACCCAGATGCTTTTTAATTTGTCCAGTGCCATCCTAAGAAGTTCGATATGAGCAATATTATAAACTATTTAAATGGTGGTGTTAGAGAAAATTTCACGCTACTAAAAAAACCGAACATATAATATAATATAATATAATATAATATGTAGTAATAACCCCTAAAACATTGATAAATTACAAGTACGGGTTGACTCGATATTTTTATTTCGATTTTACAATTGTATGACACGGATTACTTAACTTTGACGCAAAACATTCTGTATATGGGACTATTACAAACAACTATCATGTGAAACTGTTAATTGTTTGTAATATGTAGTCCCATATACACTGTAATTTTTTATTTTATTTACATGTTAAATTATTCTACTGTGTTTGTTTCTACTTACTTTTAAAATGGATACAACAAAAATTATCCAATGGAACTGTCGGGGACTATCTAACAATTTCAACGAACTGAAACTCTTAATTCAAAAGTATACACCATTGTGTATTGCTCTTCAAGAGACGCACCTGAAACCGAGATCAAAATACAATATAAAAAATTTCAGTCTGGTAAGGAAAGATTTTTACTCACCTGAAAGAGCCTGTGGAGGAGTGGCTTTTCTCATTCGAAAAGGCACACCATATAAAAGGGTTGTATTAAATACAACTAACCAAGCTGTAGCAGTACAACTTGAAATTGTTAAAACTTTTACACTTTGTAACATCTACGTTCCTAATACAGCATATGAAGTAGATCAAATTAGACAAATTATAAATCAGCTCCCAACACCCTTTGTTCTTGTCGGAGATTTCAATTCCCACAACATTGTTTGGGGCTCTACCTCAAATGATGCCCGAGGCAAAGAGTTAATGGAACTCATAGAAAACGATAACTTAAGTATCTTGAATAACGGTTCGGCCACGTTTTTCAACGTGAGATCCGGAACATTCGACGCAATTGATCTTTCTATATGTTCTCCAAATATATACTGTAATTTTGAATGGGAGGTGGAAACTGATCTCCATCACAGCGATCATTTTCCCATAATCATTTCTGTTAGAGGCAAAAATCCCACGATAAGATCAGTGGCTAGATTTAAGATCCCACAAGCAGATTGGGAACTTTTTGCAAGTAAGTTCGTCCCTCCAGCCCTAGATAGCTTAAGTTTAAAAACTCTTACATCTGCTATATTAGACGCTGCGAACGCCAGTATTCCAAAATCCAAACCTGGCAATAAAACAAAAATGGTTCCGTGGTGGTCGTCTGAAATAAAAGAAAAAATATCATTAAAAAATCAAGCCTTATATAGATTTAGACGTAATCCTACGTTGGACAATTTAATAATTTTTAAGAAACGTCGTTCGGAGTGTCGCCGAAAAATACTAGAAGCACAGAGGAGCTCCTGGAATCAATACGTGTCCACGATTACACCGGACACTACTAGCAAGGAAGTGTGGAAAAAGGTTGGAGCCGTATCAGGTAAAATTGGTTGCAATAGTCTGGCCTTCTTGCGAGATTCAGAGGGACAAATCACAAATAAACCAGAGGATATATCGGATATCATAGCAACCCAATTTTACCAAGTTAGTAGCTCCAAAAATTATGCGGATACATTTCTTCACACTAAACAACATAAAGAATCCATTCCTATTATTTTTGATACTAACGAAAACTTAAATTATAATACTCCGTTTACCTTAGAAGAGTTGAATATCGCTATCCGTAACACCAAGTCATGTTCACCGGGAGAAGACGAAATCCACAACCAGATGTTTCATCACTGTACTCCTGAAATGCAACAAAGTATTAGATTTCTTTAATATTTGTTGGAATGAACATACTTACCCCTCGGAATGGAAACAGGCCGTTGTCATTCCTATACCGAAACCTGGAAAAGATCCGTTGCTGGCACAAAGTTATCGCCCAATTAGTTTAACGTCTTGCTTGGGAAAACTGCTAGAGAAAATGGTTAATGTGCGGCTGCAAACATTTCTTGAAGATAATAATATATACGTACCTTATCAAACGGGTTTTCGGAAGGGACGAGCAACGGCTGACCATTTGGTCAAATTGACCGATAGAATTCTGAGTGCATTTGACAGTGGTGAGCACCTGGTTGCGGTTTTCTTTGATATAAAGGGCGCTTACGACATGACTTGGAGATATGGAATATTGCAGAATATGTATAAATACAATCTTCGAGGGAACTTACCAAAATTTATAGAATCCTTTCTAGAGAACAGAAAGTTTGTTGTAAGAATCGGTGACATCCACTCAAAAGAGTATGTTTTAGAAAATGGTGTGCCGCAGGGGTCAACACTTAGCTGTTCCCTGTTTGGCATCGCCATAAACGAAATAGCTAAAGGTGTTGAGGGGATGATTGATAAATGTTTGTATGTTGATGATTTAATGGTTTGTTGTTCTGGTAAGACGGTCGGTGCAATAACTCGAAGTCTACAAGTGGCCATAAACAAAATCTGTAGTAACGCCAATGCGGTCGGGTTTGTGCTGTCGGAGGAAAAGACAAAGGTTGTCCACTTTTGCCGACTCCGTAGACCGCACTATGATCCTGTGCTACTAATGAATGATCGTGTAATCAGTGTTGTTCAGGAAGTCAAGTTTCTCGGGCTTACCTTTGACAGGGAATTACGGTGGTCAAAGCATTTAAATAATGTTACTGCTACATGTAGAAAATCGCTGAACATCATCAGAGTTCTCGCTCATCATAGGTGGGGAGCTCACCCTAAGACCCTACTGGATATATATAAGGCCCTCATCCTATCAAGGATGGATTATGGATGTGCAGCGTACTCTACGTGTGGCAATAATGCTTTGCTTGGGGAACTTGATAAGATTCAGAACCTGGCTATTCGATATTCTTTGGGAGCATATCCAACAAGTCCAGTTCCATCGCTCTACGTCGAGGCAAATATTCCCCCTCTAGCTCTTCGCCGGAAACAGATTGTTGCAAACTACTATATAAAAGTAAGGTTAGATGATAAACATCCAAATTTTAGATCCCTTACTGATGCGACTACCATTGCTCGTCTATACAGATGTAGATCGTTAGGTGTTAGGGCTAGAGAGGTATTAAACCACCTCCAATTGGAGAATATTGACTTCACGAGTATGTCATCTACTGCACGGCGTGGACTCGTGAAAAGTAAAATCTATGAGCGGTGGAGTGAGCAGTGGTCGGAGTCTGATACGGCTTTGAAAAGGATCAAACCTAGTCTGGATCCGCTATTCTATATCGACGTTAGACGTTTGAACTTGATCAGGCTGTACAGACTCCGTCTGGGGCATACTGTTCTCACTCATGGGTATTTGTTGGCAGGTGAAGAACGGCCATTATGCGAACAATGTGGTGTTAATTTAACACACATCACATTATTTCTATTTGTCCGCAGTATATGAATGTACGTGTGATATTTAATATAAACCCGATATGGGAAAATAACTTCAAAAATGAAGAGCAATGTAAAAATACTCTTGCGTTCATCCAACAAATTGGCATTGCAAACCATCTGTGATATTTTTAAATTTTTGTCTTTATGTATATTTGTGTAGTAAATAAGTAAATGTAATCACGCCTGTCTTGTGTTGTGTGTTCAGAAACTGTGATATTATAGTACCTTAGTGTAAGTATAAAGGCTAATGGCCATAGATGCCGAAGCCTCAGGTGGGGTTTTAGTGGGTATACCCAGATAATGGGAGAGTCCCACACTACTCCGGACTTCTATCCGGAGTGTGCGTAATGCATTTCCCCACCTGTCAAAAAAAAAAAAAAAAAAAAAAAATTCTATTTTTTCAGCGTTTTCACCTTTAGGAAAGCTATCTGTGAAATTTTAATTTAGTTAATATTCCTTTAATTATGTCTATAGTTTATGTTAGATGTTAGATTGTTGATTGAGTATTGACACATTTCAATTTTGACCTATTGTCGCGTTATCAGTTCTACACCCCGTATATTGTAAAACGACGATATATAGTTTTTAGCACATTTTTTTAGCAATAAAGGGGTTAGTTTCACTAACTCGATCATTCGGCGTCTTTTATGAACAACTAGAGACCTCGGCAAGAAAATATCACAGAGCCTTCGGGTTTTCTGCATGAGATTTGTAAGTATCAATGAGTAATTTTTCCGTCATTTCTCAGAATAGGGTTACTGACACCCCAAGTAACCATTATTCAAAGCCATCCCGGTAATATCTTAAGTTATTATAGAGACCGGAAGGTGTGTCTTTCAACTTCATTATGAAGACGGTTTATGTGTAATTTATGTAATCTTAAACCATAACGGTACATAAGTAGATAAACCGTTTATAGCTAGCAAATGTACTCCTAAAACAGGCAGAAATAAGAGAATAAATACCAAGAACCCAAAAGCATATTATCCCGAAGAATTTGCGCCCTTATATAGCATAAATAAGAAATGTATTCACCGTGTTTAAAGTAGGGCTATTATTCACCACTTTGTAAGATAAAGAAACAATTTTATCAGTAAGCCAGTTGAACTGCTAACCGAATGCAATCTTGTTTCGAGGCCATTAACTTAATTACCAACCCTTTCTCTGAGAGAGACAATAAGATTGCGATATTAATTTAAATGAGTGAGATAATCTAAATATCGAGCGGTGATTTATTAGGCGTAGCGAATATTAATTTGTTCCGTCTGAAATGAAGCAAATATTATAAATGATAACGGTTAACCGAATATATAGTTAATTAAATATAGTACGTATTCGGTTTTGGTACATCTGAAGAGTTCATCGCATTATTCTTGGCCGAATTTAATCTCGAAGGGATTTTTCTTTTGGGACAATTCGCATAATGGAATATTAATATTTCATCTCTCTATCCTTCATACACTTAATACACTTTGTTTAAGCTCTATAAGCATTATAGTGGAAACGTAGTTAATGAATCCTTAGAACTCCTTTGGTCTGTCTGCAAATGAATGGGAGGCAAGAAAAGTCCATTTTATTGATCAATTAAGTAATTAATACTACTTTAATTATTTTTAACCATTTTTATGCGAACTTTTAATTTTAAAGTGACTGTAGGCACTACTCTCAATTATTACAAATTTAATCCACTACAACAATCTGCTTATTAATAATAATTACCTACTGTCTTTATATATAACATTCTTCTGTACTGTGTTTGTGACCGAACTCCAGGTTCCTCATAAACGGCTGGACAGATTTTGATGAAATTTATCTCTGTGTATTCGGATAGTCTAGATCGAGTCCGATCGAATTATATGATTTTTTAACACCTTTTTTCGTTGATGTCGCATTCCGCTATTTCGCGGACCGATCGATACATGTACAAAGTCACTTGCATCGTATCATGCTGATGTGTTTACATTTTTACATTCTGTACGCTGGGTTTTCGTTATCGTATATCCGTTATGAATACCTTGTTATAAAATAGATGTGTCTAGTTCTACTGGTCCACGGTTATTAAACGCATAAGCAGTTCCTGTATGCTTGTCTGTTCATAAGTGGAAATTGCTATTTAATAACTTTTTTATTTCCAGGATGTGCAACAGATGATAAAATGCTAGGAAAGAAGTTTCTTTGAAACTGTAGGTAACGGTTAAGAGATTGCAAGGTTATCTTCAGGATGGTCCAGCATTTCTGTAATATCACAATAACTAGGTATTGTATGTATGTATGTATATTTGTCGTAATATCACATTCAGTGCTTGCGACAAGTCAAATTACAGCATAAATAAGTAGTATACAATAAAAAGTACAAACAGACAAAGAAATTCATAAAAAACTAACAATATTAAAAATAAAAATACAAGTTAAAATCACAAATTAAAAACAATAGGTGTACTGAGGTATTCCTCTATGGAGTAGAAACAATAAGCTAAAAAATGATTTTTTATAAAATTTTTAAACTTAACGAAAGGTAACTGCTTCACACCCAGTGGTAGTACATTATACAAATCTATGCGGGGGCTATTATTTTTGGATTTGGAAAGTCTAAAGTATGGAATCCTCAGATTTTTTGCGTTCCTAGTGTTGTAGCTGTGTGTAGTGTCATTAGTTGGGAATGTAGATAACTTTTTGTGAATTTCTAAAAGAGCAGTTACATATAATCGTGAGTAGACAGCAGAATCTTTACATCTGTTCATTGAGTTCCAAGAGCTGTTGTTTGGAAAATAAACGATCCTTAAGAAGACGAGCAAGGATATTCCTACCAATAAACGCATATTTCAGTTTTTGCGGCCGGTATTCTTTATTTATCAATCAATTCTTATTAGACACCAAAATGGCAAAATTGTTCACAATATAAGTTATCACTAAAATGCGATTGTTTTTTTCTATTTTCTCTAGTATCTCCCTCATCCACCCCTCACCTGCTCCTACCTCATCCAGCACCTCTTTTCTACTTCTCCCTGTCATTTCCACCTCTGTACAGTTCCATAATATGTCCTCTTCTTCCTCTCCGCATATTCTACATTTTCTTTGTTCTTCTTGTATCTACTTCTCTTTCCCTCTCTCTTCATTTCCGCATCTGTCTGGCTATTGCTTTAATATTTTTCCTTCCTTCCCACAAATATTTTGGTATGGACGCCCTCATTAGTTCTTTATAACTACTACCGTGTCAGCTCTCTTTCTGAATCCCTTTTTGCCACCTCATTTTCAATCTTTTCTGGTACTCCTCTCTTCATTTAAGCCTCGGCATGTTTGTATCCATTTCTTTCGTAATATTTCCTCTTTCTGTTCTTTTCACGTTCCTTTTCTTCCTCGTTCCTTCACGAATTCCCCTTGTCCATCACCCCTTTCCTCGAATCTTACTGCTTTGCGCCCCAACGCTATCCTTATCTCTTCCTTTTTTGTTTCTTTCTCTAATATTCATATGCATACTCCATGTCTCCGTTCCGTACACGAGCACCTCTCTCACAATTGCATCGAATCGCTTTTCTTGTTCTAAAATTACTTGAACCCACTCTCTCCAATTCCTCACGCCTCGCCTGTACCATCGCCACGACCTCCTTTTTCCTTAATTCCCTTATCTGCGAATTGGCCCCATTGTTTCTTTGCATTTGGTATTCTAAATATTCGGTAGAATAATTTTTTTCCAAAACAGTTTGTATTCTGATAGCAAAATGAAATACATTTGAATATAAACACAAAAAGATATATTTTAGTTCATACACCAAAACAAAGGAGCTCACAATTTCCGATCTCCTCAATCAATTTTTTTGTGTCACCGGCTTGATATGTTAATTATTTATTCATCGGCGCTTTTTTATTTCGATATAATGCATTTTCCCATATTATTTTCCAATGTTCCGTTAGAAAGTTCCCGTACTATTCACTGTCTCTTAAAAGTATAGTTAAGTGCAGACTAGAACACAAAAGAAAAATCAATTAGAACGATGATTTTGCCAACTTACTTGAGGCAATTGCAGAAATTCCATTTTATGTGACCGCCGGTTTTATGCTGTTCTAAGATTTGCCAGCCACAATAACAGTAATAATTTGGTACACGAAGGGCGAACACTAGGTTGAATATCAAAGAACACAATAGTTTCCGTCGCTACGCTAGTTTTTCCTTCGTCCTTATGAATATAACATTTCCATTTGGCACCCTCAAAGTGTTACGTATCAATAATAATTTTTACGTTCAAAGCTTGAATAAGTAGAAAAGAGAGGACCGGAATAATTTCTAAACGTATATGGCTACTGCAATGTGTTAAGTTGAGATAAAAGGGATTTGAACGAACGCGTCAGATAAAGACGGGAAATCCTTTGAAAATCCAAAGAAAATATGATTCGTTTCGGGTTGAAAATCATAATTCACAATTGGAATACGCTCGCTGAGTCTTTTGACCAATAATGTATGCCAATGCATTCCCGAGTCCGTAGCATCGGCTTCCTATATATCAGTCTACATTTTTGATGTCCCCCGGGAACATTTACATGAACGATTTCTTCTTACATGTGCTTTTCTATGCGATCGATACGCGTATTTTTTAGTGCGCTATGTTTTTAGAATAATCTCTCGCAAATGTTAAAATTCCCTCGTGACAGATTTCTATTAATATTTTTTAACCGCATAATCTGATGAAATCTTCCTCCTTGTCCGTTCGGCTCAGTTCACGACCCGGAAAATTAAGTTTGTGTCCCGGTTAAAAAAAAACGGTGAACAAGTGTTGGGTTACAGCTTATTGTATCAGAGTGATTTTCGTTTCTTATTAAGCGAGACGGATTGTATTTTCACGCGGACCCTAACATTTATTTACTCTCTGCCATTATTCATTATTGGTTTGTTCATTTGTCTTTAAATGTACGAAGTTGGAAATGGGAATTTCTACTATATTTGTGTGTCAACTTAGCGTGAGATTTATGTGTAACTATACTTATGTTCTACTAACATTTTTAAATGTAAAAAATTAGTATTAATCTGGGATTAGGCACAATTTGATTAAACAAAGAATTAATAATTATTAATCAAAATGGTAGTAATGAATTGGAATGTGGTTGGAAATTTGTGGTATTGACATTGAATGCAGATCCTTGCGAATACTGTTTACAGGCTTTCTAGTATAACTTCCATCAGGAACCTTAATTAAATCTATTGATATCACGGAAATTCAGAAAGTATATCTTCGTTATGACAGTATTGGTGCAAACAAATATTATTTCTTCATAAGCGAAAACTTCTTGTCTTTCATGACGATTGGTGAAAATTCAGCAAATGCATTTGTCAAACAGAACTATCATTTACTTTTAAAGCTTTTTGTGTTGGCTCATCACATGTTGTATTGTAATGCAATATTCAATACATAGAAAAAATCTCGGATATATATAACAATTTGCTTTTTTCCATGGACTTCATTCGTTTTGTGATAGTTCTTTTAATGCAAACCCATTCAGTAGTTCACAGTTTTAGCTCCTTTCTACTATTCTTTTTAAATATAATGAATTTAGAAAAAAACTGCCTTTATTTAGCAGTGTCATTCTTAAAACCAAAACTTCTGGCACCTTCATTTTTGAATCGGCTGTTAAGATTATTGATTAGGTATGGTATCATTATCAGAAGTCGTATAAAACTGAATATACAGGATCGCTGTTAAAGATGGATCCAAAGCTCTTACGCTCAAACCATTTGAGATATATAGTCATAAAAATGAGAACGCTTCCATTTGAAATTATTTCACATATTTTGAGGCGAAAAAAATTTTTTTTGCACATGGTTCTTGATCGTGACTTCCTGACAGCATATGTCCACTAGTGGAAGTGTAATAGACTGCATACAAGCTTCCTGTTTGTGTTACACTTGTAATACAGTTCTTTACACTCATACTGCCCTCTTCTATTAAAATACCATAAGATTTGAAATGTGTTAAACCCCATCAAGGTATAGCACTCGACTAGTTCGTCGTTGGACAACCTCTACGTTAATTTTTGTTTGTAAATTCCCAGAATTCTCAGATAAATGTGTAAGTTTATAGGTATCTGCATCTATAAGTTAATAGAAATAATCCGTATGACCCTCCTGAGCACCAATACGAATGCCATGTTCAGAAAAATTTATGTTCAAGAGATAAAACCCCTTTTTTTAAATCATTGGTCGATATACTCTTCTATAAGGCTCAATTTTGTTTATATAAAAAACTTTGGATTAGAACTTACAAATCCAAGCCACCAAAGTCATATATTGGCATGAACAGCTACGGCTATGGCTATGGCCTTCAATTTTATTAAATGATTAAAGTACATTAAATAGAAAACGACGTGTTGAGTACCCGTAGTGGAATGGTGTATAGGTAATTATTTTTGTTGCTAAATTAAGCGTGGAAACTTCCAGATCTAATTTTACAATTAACCTGGAAGAACAGAAAGCTCAAATCTCTGCAAAAAAAAGTACAAACGAACCCTCCTATATTTAAGATCGTTAACGATTCAAAATAGCTATTATTATTATTATCATCAATAGGCCTACGTTTTTGTATGTATTTTTTGCATTGCTTTTTATTGGATATAAATAAATTCGTAAGATAAGTTGGGAGGAATTAGTTAATACTTCTCGGTTGGATTTTCGATGTAGGTATTTGGGGAAATCACAAGAATAAACGAAATACGAACTAAATTTGAAAACATCAAGCAGACCCCATCTATTTTCGCATAAACCATTATTTCTCGGCACGTCCTTTAGATTAACAGGTACTTAGGGGAAGGTCCGAAAATTTACACCTGATTACATCAGTATTCCGAACGAGAATTTCTAGATCTGTCTCGGTCCACTTCACTACCCACCGATAAACTCATTTGTAATTCTACAAGTCATCACAACCCTTAAAACTTACCGATTCGTCCCTTAATTTACTTTAGTTACAGCTTGAATTCTTATCCTGCCGCCTTACTTTTTCTCGAAATTACTCGAAAACTCCAATTTAAACCGTAGACATGAAACGGAAAAGCTCTTAAAGGACAGGCGACGGCAACTGGATTATCACTTCAGCTGATAAACGAAATACAATTTTGAAAACTATGTGGAAAATGTCAGAAACGCGAAATATATTTGATTACCCAAGAGGGTCGAGTAAGCTGATTTTAAACGATTTTAGGTCTAAAGCACAACTGGAAAAAAGGTTCGCTCCACTCGCCACGTTTTTTAATAACTGGTAATAAACGACGTCATTGAGCATATAGCCGATTTCTTTCAGCTCAAATATGGCTGCCGCTGTGTTCTTGAAGATGGAAATATTTATTTAAAGGACCGTGAGCGAAAACTGCGCGAAAGGAATTCACCTCGAATTCGGGAATTTAAATGGAGTTGCGGCGGAAGGAAATAAAGTAATTCTAACGAACTGTTAAATATACGACCCACTGCTGTAATCATATTGATTTCTGCACTTTTGAACGTAATTAAATGTTTTATGATTTGGATTATGGAACGTTAAAGCGCGCGCAAATTTATGGCATTATCTATCCAATTGGGGTGTAGATTTCGTTCTAATGCGAGGAATAGTTTGACGTTAAGTGTGACTATTTCTGTCACAATAAGTATTCGCGCTTAATTAGGTTCGCCACAGAAAATCCGCTTTTAAAATCTATTAAAGTCACTAAGAGGCTACCAATGAAAATTCACTCCGCAAAATTCGACTGAAAAAATAGCTCTAAGGTGCTTGTGCGTCAAGGGAAATTTCAAATTTGACCTATAAAAGAGATAGGGAGGTATCCGTTTACGCAATTTTGAACTACTTATTAAATTTAATTTTTATTTTACAACATTTTTACAACAGTTTTACAAAAATAGTTTTGTGAAACTATGTGGGTGAGTTAATTTACTTCTAATAGATGGGGGGCTAAAAAATGCGCCGTATGCAACCTTTTATTCGCACTATTGGTACTGCGAGTGGCTATATCAACAACGTCACGACATTTTCTTGTTTTGTAACTGCCTCAATATTAGAGAGATTTTGACTACAATTGCAATAAAAGATTAAACATTTCAGCCCATGTTTTCGACGGGCATTTTTTTAATATAGAAACGTACCATTTTCTATCTCTTGCTAAATGCGCCATTTTATTCTGAATTATCTGTCATGAAATTATTAGTTTGTCGATCACTACTGTTAATTTTATTTGATGTTAATTCAACTACTCTGCTGCTGTACTTGAGCAAAAATAAAAAAAATTCTTATTCTTATTATTCTTATTAGTTTTTGATATACATATGTCAATTTTTGTCTAAAAATTTGGGTAAAGGGAAAACCAATCGGTATTAATATTTTTTTCTCTGCTAATAGATATTGGACAGTGAGATGCGTACCATGAAAATTTGAATGGCGAGGGTTACTTCAGAATTTTAAGAGCCATTGAGGAAATCTACCTATGTCGCTTAATCGACTTTTCAATCGTTGGTATCAAATGGACGGAGCTCCGGTTCATAAGACTCGATCCGTAGATGCTAAATTAACTGAACCTTTTGAAGATCGTTGGTCGGAAACTAGAAGGTCCATCGCTTTGGCCCGCTCGGTCTCCTGATCTTATCCTTTCAGTTTTTTATTTGTGGGGTCGGGTCAAAGAATTAGTGTAGGTACACAAATCTAATCGCAGATTACGAAAACTTGAGAATGAGAATAGTTCGAGCTTTTGACAGTTTGGAACCTTTCGAAATTGCAATAATGCAGCAGTTCAGGTGGCGGATTAAACCCTTGGGAGGCCCTAAGCACAACGCCGTTTTGAGGTCCCTTTCCTAATAGAAATTAAAATTCTTAAATATTTTTAAATCAATGTGTTGATTCGATGTAAATTAAGGTAGGTAGGTAATCATTCAAACATTGACTAAAATTTGACGTTTTATAAACCTTCTTCTTAGGAACGAAAAAAACGCTAACCGAACACAAATTTGCAACTATCTACACGGATTAATAATTAGCATACAAGAGTGCTAAACTTTGCCGATTTAACTTAATTTCCATTTCATGAATATCAAAGTTACCTACGCATTTCTATACAATTTGATAAACCCAGTACAATCGAAAAACATCCTTGGGACACTTTTGTACGGATAACTGTAAATGGAGTACTAATGTTTAGTACAAATATAAGTTTTCAATTTAAGATCTTCCGGATTCTATTAACAATGTATTCTATTTATTGGCAATCGGGTATAAAACTCAATGGCTAAATTTATAGAAAGAATGATGCCAACTTTTCGATTAAAAAACAGAAAATATGAAATGCCTATTTTTTTGGTGTATGCGTATGAGCTATATACGTAACTAGCGGCCCTGGCGAACTTCGTAGCCAATATCTGTCAATATCCCGTTCCCGGGTGGGACAAAAGCAGGTTTCGGCGGCTGTGCCACCCCACC
>NW_022170596.1:7021124-7085361 GCF_008802855.1 Photinus pyralis
AGTTCAAAATCAGCTCCGGCGATTGCCTTGATGCCAGGAATCAAATTCTGAAGAGAGGGAATTGCGAAGTTCTTTATGCTGTCTGTTTTATGTACATTTCACACTTATCCATGTTTAGCTTCAATCCTCTAATTTCTCGAAAATTCTATGACTTGATCAACATCATTGAGAATGCTTAATTATGATAAATTTTGTTGATTGGTGCCCAAATTCAAGTGTCTTTGGTAAATGATTCTTTTGGAGTTTAACGAATTGCTCGTGACCATATTGTTTATTTTAGAATCTGGAATTCAAAGTCATATTAACAAATTTTTGTATTGTTCCGGGATACGGATGTGCATTGGGAGATTTAATCAGCGAGCTAGCTATGGTTGAGGTGATTTGTTGGTTCATTTTGGACGGGCCGTTACATACAGTATTTTTATTTGCTGACCCAACGTGAGCCATTGCATTTATTTTTGATGCGCCCTGAAGTTAAAGGGTCACAGCAATACGTTCTCATAAAATTACATATCGCTATTGTCACTTCTATTATCTATAATTAAGTTGTTTAAGTTCTTAAGACAAAAGTATTTTATTTGCTAAAGGGATCTTTATTTATTTTTAACAAACTAAAAAACAGTATGAGGGGTTTGTGGCCTACACCTAAAACGCCTACTTTGACTGAGCTACCGAACCTTTGTATCTTATAAGTATTTCTGCCATCACCCTTTTGCAGGTAATATGTGTGCGTTTTGTCCGTCCGCCCGTCCGTCCGAACTCATTTCTACGGTTTTAAACTACTATGGGAATTGTCTTATAGTCGTAGAATATTTTGCATTAGGTACCCTATACCTCGCCCTATACCTTTTAATTAATTAGTAAAAAATAGCGATAACGTTTATATTATTTTAATAATAATATAAACGTTATCGCTATTTTTTACTAATTAATTAAACTACACCGTAACGTTCAAATGGAGACATTCATCATAATTACCCTATACCTTGTTCTGTCGTGAATTTGTTAAATTAAGGGCGAAAGGGTTTGTGCCATCTAGGTGGACCCTAACAACATACGTATCAGAAAAGAAAATTTACCGCACTTATGAGAATCTAATTTCAAATTAGCATGCAGACAATCAAATTTGGAACAGGAAAGGGTTATCAGAGGGGGCTATGATACATTTTACTGACTCAAAAGAGCTTTAAATAATTTTATGCGTAACATGTAAGTCTTATAAAGGGGGCTTAATTATCTCATTCACATTAGAATCACAAGCTATAACTGAAGTTGCCCAAGCATATAATTTAATGGAGATGTAATAAACTATAAATGTATTCCAGGGACCCTTCTTCTATAGATAAGGTATCCATATCCATATACTGTTGAACCTGTCCTCTCGTCTAGTCTAAATAAACTCAAGACTTGCATGACAATTTTAAGCGATTTAGGAGCTATCAGTGTCTTACGTAAACAACGTTAAGGCTTGTAGGACTCTAAAAGTTATTGTGGGTTTCTGGAGTTTGGATTCAGATTTGATTTAGTTCTTTAAAGGTAAGTTTTCTTCCTGAACTGAACGTATCCTTTCTTAGACCAATCATCGACATTGCCATAATTATGGTAAACCCCGAGGTAAACCCTTTTAATATGTTATGGTTAGAGTCCACACAGGAATTAAATTAGATAAAATTGAATGGCGGTGGAGCTCGGTAGATCCAGCACTGTATGTGACTGCTTCACCTATGTATGATTTTTCGTTCTTCTTCTAAGTCTGTAATAGGCTGCATGTTGGTCCATTCATTTTCTTCGCAGTACTTGCAGAGAGGAGAACACCCTATGATTACCCTTGTGCACAAGCATCAGGTTTCTAAGCAACCCTTCCTACACTTGATTATGGATTATGGGGTCCATTTAATATTTAAGGGGTGTGAAGTGCATACGACCTATTGGATAAAATGGCTCACCTCTCTTGAAATATTCCGATAAATTTATCAAATTCGTCACTATACACGAAGTTTCCACACCAAGAGCGCCAGAATGAACTGGCAAGACATAAATTCGGCAAATAAATCGGTAATCTATTTATTGTGCTCCTTGTAAACGTGGACACGAAATATATAAAATTGAATAATTGGATAGACTAATTGTGAACTCGTAAACGACAACTCTAAAAACTTTCCAATTAAAATAGTGGGACGGTTCAGCAGTTGTACAATTTCTTAATACAGATATTCCGATATCCAATTAAGCGCGTTGTATTCCGACAAGGATTTTTTTAAAAGTAATTTAGCATTCCGGTTGAGTTTATTTTTAAGTAATATTTATATACCCACTCATTTCATTTATATTACAACCATTAGATCAATTTTAAGGACATTTTAGTTCCAGACACCTAATTTTTCAACCGTTAGTTGACTAACATCACATTAATGTTGAAACACCGGCGGTTCCGTATTTTTATAATTTATGACGTTTTCCACGTGTTCCTGTTGTTATTTTTAAAAAGTATTATTAAAAGGAAAAGTAGGAGACACTTCCTTTCAACTTGCTCCCGTAACTTTACTACACATAAATAGTAAACAACCTGTTATCAAAATATAGAATGTATTTTGGGAAGACGACGGCGTGATTCATCGAGGAATAATTTTAGACACGCTTGAGAAAGGCAAGGAACTTGCTAATATTTTTATACGGGAAAATTAATAATCGGGAATTATTGCTCGGTGACAGCTCCAATAGCGTGGGGGATCAGTGCATTCCCCCCAGGTGTAGACAGCAACGTTACTACCAAACGACACCGTGAATCATTTTATTTGGACGTAAGCCACTTTTGCTAGACATCGCCACCGCAGTTCTGACATGCTACAACAAGAATGACTAGTTTTCTACGAACAACGCCCAAACCACCACCAAATAGATATAGACCATTTCTTTACGATCTGCTCTATTTACTCGAATCTGGATCCGGCCAACTTTCAATGTACTTATCCCATCGGTTTAATTAGCACGGGTTGACCCACTCTTCTCCACCTACTCCACGTATTTTTAAATGCTCCCATTTGATGTTGTAGATAAAACTACTTGCCGATTTTTGTACACACATTTCGGTAATAAACATTTGGGTTAATGCTTGTAGTTACCAAGTATCGGTTTCTCAAAATAATACATGAGTAACGATGGCGAATCGCACATTTTCGCGCAAAAAATTTGGGATTATTCCCAATTCAGTTGTCAAAAAATTGTCACCATTGTAATTTTATATAAATTGGTCAGAAGCCAACTTCAAAACGTGCAATTCATCACGATCTTAAGATATTGTGTAATTCTTCAACAACAATAGTATATTATGGTTAGTGACGTAATTCACGATAATGTAACATTTATGATTTTGAGGATTTGAAAAACTAGACATTTGAATATTTTTTATCATCAAATGATTCCTACGCTAGGACTAAACTATGGTTCAATATTCAAAGTTTGGTTAGTCGCCTTTTTTATGTTCCTCTAGTTATTGAGGGTGTATTGGGAACCACCTACAGGTCCACGCGCTCGTTGTTGAATATTTCTGATGGTAGAGCGCAAAATTAAAATTATTAGCAAGTAAAAGCTCATAATTTTACCTAAATTAACGAATACCTGTATATTTTAAGGGTCTAACTTAAAAATTACAATTATCTGTAAATAACAGATTGTGATTATTTTTGCAGAAAATGTAGTTTTTAAAGAATAAAAACCCGAGGAGGAGTTACTTCTAAATAGACTAAGGGAACCCAATAATATTGCTCTTTAAAAGGTGGAGTTGCAATTATTTGTAAGTAAAATAGTTTGTAACTCTTAGACACAAATTAAATGGTATAAAATAAAATCGTTTGAAGAGAGGAGGTGGAAAAGTTGCATTCAAATGGACTGAGTTACCCAAAATAAGTTCTTAGTAGTGATTTAGTCCCGTTCTAAAATTGCATATCTAAAGTTTGCTGGGTTAATTCAGTGTGGTGGACTAATTCAACAGGATAATAAATGGCGTATAGAGACTAGAGAAGACTAAAATCATCTCTTGCTGTTTTAACAATAATGGGGGTACGCGCTCATAATTTCAGATGTGCTACAATAAAATATACTTATGTGAAATTAAAATGAGACTTTTTTGTCGTATAGTGACAAAATGGCATCTTCGCATAGTTTGGAATACGTGTATTTGGAATAGAAGTGGGAGTTAGTCATGAGACAACTGATAAAACAGGCATGCAGTCCTTTAGTCATTCTTCAATGTCCAATGTCGTACGAGGCATAATTTGTTCGTTAATTCCATTAAAATTCGGGTGGAATGATAATACGTGGTCATTCTTTGTTGCCTTACGACTGAAGCGTTTTACAGAAAAAAATAGAGTAAGGGGTGCGTCATTATTAGTAAGTAGAATTTAAGTTTGTAAATTACACATTGATTGAAGGGTTTTCCAGTGATGCCTTTACATATTTAGTGATTTAGTCCAATGGGCTCTTTTTCTGGTTTTCCAATTGAACAATTATTGTATATCTAAAATGATTTCGGCCGCGTATTTTACGTATTGTTGCATTTTAAAATGCTAAAGTCCGTTTTACATTACCAAATAACTACACGTATTTTTGCATGTCGAGTTGTTAAGCGAGACACTTATTTTTACTCCTGATCGTCGATTACGATTAAATTTTGCAGGTGGATTCTTTATCAAATATGTAGATCGGAGTTCTTGAATTGGCAATGTAGACATTTCCGTCCCGAATTGCATGAAATTCAAACTGGGTATAGTGTTTGGCGATTTAATACGCAATGGCAAAGGTCTACCGGGAATTGCTACGGCATTCTTCCGCTGGAGCCTGCTATCTTAGGACCATACCTCGGTACTCCATAAACTATAACTTGCTGGAATTCCCGTTCTCTCTTGTCTGGTAGATTCCGTACAACATTTCGAAAGTTCATCCCAGTTATCCTCACTAGAGCACATACATTCGATGATGCTGGCGTAGGTAATCGCTTGTCCAAGTTCTTCCTTCAGCGTTTCTCTTTAAGATATCCACCACACATTCGAACATCGCTTGGTCTTTACCATC
Source organism: Photinus pyralis (assembly GCF_008802855.1). Lineage (NCBI taxonomy): Eukaryota > Metazoa > Arthropoda > Insecta > Coleoptera > Lampyridae > Photinus > Photinus pyralis. Next base: position 7,026,195 of record NW_022170596.1, read on the forward strand.
TCTCATCCCACGATCCTCGCAACATTCATTGGGTTTCCTCCTTATTCTGTACAAGTAGCTGCCGATTTTACCATGACTTGTCAAGGATTGGGTCAGAGAAAAATTTACCTCACCGGGCTCTCTCAATTCTCCCTAAAGAAGGTCAAATGCAACAAAATCACTACCTATATGAAATTTGACTTATCAAACGAATTATATTTGTAATTTTGTATTTTGTATTTTTAAAGGTAATTCGATTTATAAGAAAAATTTGGCATTTCCAAGCGTCAGTTTATTGTCAAAATTATCCTGGCTAAGATCAAAGTCAAATAAATACTACATCTACAACGAAACGATTAAATTTAAAAGAATGTTTTCTTTGTAGGCCCAAAGTTTCAAAACTTCATATGAAAAAATCTCGCTTTTTTCACATGTATACCTTTGTGTCATCTTTTAGCTCCTCCAAAAATCTTCAACTTTTCGTAATTTCTTGGTTTTTCCATTCTAAGCTTAAATAAGTTATAATTTACATAGTTATGAGTATATGTATGACAGTAAACAACTGATGAAACATACACACTACACTAAAATTTGAAAAATACGCTATTTTTGTATTCCAAAAAAATCGCCTTCTTCCCAATAAATGTTCGAAAATATGTCCTTCTTGTTCAATACAATACAATACAATAATATTTTCCCGGACATTGGGATAACATGACTGGTGTTATTGTGCGACATACGCCCCTAATCCTATTAATCCTGTCCTGTCCCAAAATATTTCGAAACAATATTACCAAAAGTTGAAAGTTTTTGGAGGAGCTAGAAGAGAACAGACAAATTTACAGGGTGCTCCATTTAAAAAAGTGAGATTTATTAATATGAAGTTTGGAACCTAACACTGCAATTTTATTTTTAATTGTTTCATAGTAGATGTAGTATATATTTGACTTTGAGTTTACCCAGGATAGATATAGAATCTGGAATTAAAATTTAAATAGTAAGAATTGAGACTCGACAATTATAGAAACTTTGGGAGTTTGAAATAACAAAATATTAAAATATAGAACAAGCAAAATAAAATTTATAAAAATCGAGCAATCAGAATTTTTTCATAACATGGAAGTTCTGCTCCTTATTAAAGACACAGGTCGTATCAGCAATGACTTGTGAACATCACCCCAATAGTATTTTGGGTCGAAAACAGGAAAATACACTCGACTTTGAAGCTGAATAAAAATAACGGATTGAAGAGATCTTTTCAAAGTTGAATCAAACCATAATAAAATCCAGTTCATCTGAATGTGTATACAAAAGGACCCAATTTCATCAGCCAAAGAATGAAGATCGAGAGCAAACTTGTATAATCCAATAAATCGTTAAAGTCCAACCCCAAGAGTAGTCGCCTAAAGATTGTTCCATGCCGGCGGGTTTAAGTATGCACCCCTTTAGAAATCAGCTGATATCGATCCCATTGATGAGTAAAAAGGTCAGCCGTAACAATTTACTACTGATAGGAGTCGAAAAAGTCTGTATGTTGCAGTCAGAAGAACCCCCAGAATTTGGTGTCAGTTCTAATTAAATTTTTTTTTCGAATCAAAGCATTTCATCAATTTCACTGTAAATGAAACCAAGTTCAAGAGTTATTTATTACGTAATTTGTCACAGTAACCATAAATGGAGGTTTAAAACTACTTATTTAAATTAGCCGCAACTCAATTTCTAACAACCAAGTGATCTAGAGGTAAGAAAAAGAATTGCCATTTCAAAGTAAATTTGAATTATCCCAAATTGTGACAATTTATTAGTAAATGAAAAATTAATGTCAAAAGAGAGGCATTCTTAATTTGTATCAATATACATGATTTGGCATTTTGGCGTTATTATTTTGCTGGACATTAAAACTATTGTAGCAAACTTCCAGATAAAATAAAAGGAAATCTCTCACGTACGCAATGGGAGTTTAAAGGAGACAACGTCTAGCAGAGAATCATAAGGGCTAGTCGAAGGTCTTTAAGTAATTTTCCAGTAATAAGGTTTTCTTGTTGGAATTTCCAGTTATAACCACGTTTTCACCACTTTAGATATTTAAGATATCATACTATCATTTTAATTTACAATATCTTGTTAATTGTCTAAGTCTAACAATTTTAATAGAAATTGGTTTCGAGGAGAAAGTAAAAATTTTTCTTTGAAACGAAAGTCACACAAAATGCGCATAACGACAGCCTTTGTTTCATTTACACATACGAGCAAGTTTGTTCTACACAGTCATTTGGAAGACTTTCATGTTTAACGAAATAAAAGAAAATTAGTTAATAAGTATATACTCGAAACCTCTCCCATCAAGTTTGATTTAATGAGTATATATCAAAGTAACTACATTTTCGACTGTAGTCGTCATCAGGGTAAATGAAAAACTTCAAGGAACAAATTGTAAAATATATTAACAAGAGATTTTTGCGTGGGGGTTGATAAAAACTATAGAAACTTTGAATAAACGTTACAAGAGGAACACAAAAGGTTGGTCACATGACCGTAACAACCCACTTAAGGGCTTTAAACTTGAAACACGGCCTCCAATATCCCACCGAGGCACGTGGCGCAGTGGATGCGCTCACCGATGCTATTCGGGAGGTTGTGGGTTCGAATCCCGCTGCCGACTGCTCTGTCTGGGGTTTTGTCAGGGGGTTTTCCTCAGACATACGTAGCTTCGCATAATGCTAGCATTATGTTGAAATCTACGAGGCGAATGCTGGAGCAGTACTCTCCCCCTCAGCACCCTAACTCCGTTCCTTCCGTTCCCATCCCTAACTTTACCCATCCTTACAATCCCGTTCTCTGGCTGAAGAGGGCCAGGAAGCCCTGAGCAGCCCGCCTCCAGTATCCCTGTAGTCAGGGGTGCCGGAGGAATGAAACACGTTGGCCTTTTTTTTTTCCAATATCCCTGAATCTTTGAGCGATGTTAATAAAGTAGTAGGGGATCCGATAGGGGGCGTCCACTGAATCTACCCCGTTTATCTTATACAAAGAAAGAAGCAAAACTGGAATGCTATAATGAATATCTAACACGATTTTAGCCCAGTATCTTAGAATTATCTTGGGACTGATCCTTAATGATATATAATGATAATTTTCCGATAAATAATATTTTCCTTCTTAAGATTAAAAACTACATCAAAAGCTTTTTCATTTTCTGGAGGACTCTTCAGAGCTCGAATCAAAGTTACATCAGATTCCTTCTGAATTTTATTTCTGTAGTTTATAAGTTACGTCAAATGAAATATATGTAATTGGACAAATTTCTAGATAAATTTCACATTAGAAATTAAATAAATGACAACTCTATTGCCTACGCAATTTAATAAACATAAATATCAAGAAAGCGAAACGTTTATCCGTTGCCACTTCTGGCATTTGTCAAGACTCTAAATTCCTCTCCTTCGTTCCGATAAATAATCGACGTATTTGCCGCCTTATTCGCTCAGTTTACATTAAAATGGGAGTTATTAGGATGGGAGTTTACACGGGAATTATTTATGGAACCTCGTCTAATTTGTATTGCCGGGGACGGCCTCGTCCGCTTGGGAATTCGCTGTCCAGGCGATTAAGCTTTTTTTCGGCCGTCATAATTTATAATTCTGTTTTGACTTTTCGTAATGAATCAAGTTGTAATAATTTTTGGTAAAATATTAACCAATTAGGATGGAATTCGTCGCAATAGGCTTTGGCCCTTTGGGTTTGAAAACCCGGTTTTCCTCATTTTCTGTTAATGTCAGATTTGAATATCTCTCAGCAAAGCCTCTGGTAGAAGAGCTGCTGTGTGAATACATATTATGACACCAGCTCAAAGCTCTATGGTTTTCTTTACTATCTGAGAAATAAGGTGAAAATGACTCTAATGACACAAAATTCCCTTCTTAATTTGGGCACAGGGTACCTCCAATAAGTGCATAGCTTCAAAATGTAGTCGTGGGATACTCTAATTTGGCGTTTAAAAGTAACTTTATTTTCTATTTACGTTAAAGAATAGCATCGCGTCGATTGATTATTATTTTAAGGAAGTGCATCAAATGATACTGTTTGTTTAGCAAATCCCTTATTGCAGAAAGAGAGCTTCTGCAATTGCTTCTAAAAGTTTATTTAAATTAACTCTGCAGTTAGTCGTAAAGAAAAAGGTGTATTTATCTTATTTGGAACTGATTGATAGATGCAGACGACACGCACTATTTTTAGACGTCTAGACATCGCTGATGCGGCATTACTTATTTAGACGAAATACTTGGGCGAAATTAAAATTTTGACGAAATAATTAGGAGACGACGACAAACGGGAATGGGTTTATTTTTCTAAATTTATGCGAACGTTAATCGTGATTAATATTGTTGCCTGTGTATTGGTAGCAGTTTTGTAATATCCTGTCATTCATATAGTATTTTAAAAATATTTTCTAGGGCAGTAGAGGTGCTAGTGAGTCGGAACTTATATGTTTCAAACGATAAATAAAGGTGTGCCTAACGTAATCCTTTTTGATTTAAGTGTGTCGAGTGACATTAAAAATATGCCAGCCGTATAAATGAATAATTTCGTTTTTCATAAAACGGGTCAGGAAAGCTCAACGGGTTTAACACTCTAATGATTTGGAGGCAAGATTTTGTTTTCTTGCGGAAGGATTGCAAACCCCTTTCGGGGGACAGCAAACATAAATTATGAATCTTGATGAAAATAGAGGGCATCCATATCTTGCCACCTTTGCAGACATGGCTTTCAAACCAAACGTTTCGGACATCTCATTCATATAAAGAAAACAATAGCTTTGATCTCGGTCAAAAAAATTTTTTATGTCTTACTAACCTATCATAGCACATTTTATATCTGTGATACGCGGGCATAAAGTACTGCTTTATGCCCTAGGGCATTAAGTATCACTATAGTAACTCATTCGTACTTAATGACAAAACTAACAAATATTTGCAGGTCATTGAAAATTAGAAACGTAAATTATTAATTGTCAATACCTACTAAATCACAAGATTGGCCTTATTTCGTATAGTTTCTGGAACTTCTTGCTCATTCACGATTAATTGAATTATTTAAAATTACGTTTGACGTTTGGATGGTTTCAATCACATTAACAAATTCGAACCACGCATACTCAATCAAACATAATGAATTATTTTGTAAACGAATTTTGACGAAGAAAACTATTTGTAAAACATAAAATTGTGTATGTACCACGGGCATAAACTGATGTTTATACGCTCGGGCGACTAAAAAGCTCTCGGGCCGTAGGCCCTCGAGCTTTTTAACTTGTCGCCCTCGAGAATATAAACATCACTATTATGCCCTTAATACATAAATAACTATTATGTACATGATTGGCCAACATGCAAAAAGATAACTTACACTGGAGTTTAAACATTGTACATTCAGAGAAAGGAGCCCAAAGAGAGTTTCCATGGAGAAAATTAGCACCGGAAAGCTCCCCTTTGACATAAAAATGTATCCCTGGAACTTTCGTTCCCCGAACCTTCAACCCCGAAAAAATTACTAGGTTAATTCGCTCCATTAAATTCAGTGTAGTTTAATTCGCTTTCGAGTGTTCGGTCCTGCAATACTTTCCTGTACGAAAACTTGCCTCAAGCACATCTCACGAAAACTCGTCCGGAGAGATGCAAAATGATGTTTATACCGCAACCAACTTCACGCTGATAACACTCGCTTAGCGTGTTTTGACTATTTTCCTCTCATGGTTTGCATCTAAGTAATTTAGTTCTCAGTTGAAAATTGACAGTGGCAGTTGCCAAGTGAAACCTGGTAAATATAACTCGGGGTAAGTCGAACGTTCGCCAGCAAACTTCTCGGCGCCATAATTCTTTCCAGAAGTAAATGTTCCGGAGGCGAATTTACCTTGGGCCTTCTTGGTGACGAATGTTCCGAGGGTACATTTTCGGAGATAAGCTTGGTACAATCAGTTCCAGTTACCAAAAACAGCTGGTCAGATGGTTATCAGTCCGTACAACATCTGCTGTTGTATATACATTATACAAGGTGTCCGAAAATTATGGAATATTGTATATATCTCTGTAAATATTAATGTTATCGAAAAATGTTTCAAGCAAATGTTATTTGGTACCTACTTAATTTCTTACAGAACACAGAAGTTGTTATTGTTGTTATTTGATAGAGTGTTTTCAAAAATGTAAAATATTAATACCCTTGAACCGGATAAATTTTAAGAAAACCGCGAGAAATTGCGCGTAGGTGTATTTCAATAACGCTCATTAATCTAGTAACCCATGACTCTTTTATGCGTATATAAATTACGTTACGAATCCTTAAATTACTTAAATAAAAATTAAATTAAATTAAAAAAATATTTAAAAGGAATACGTAACACTATGGCTTTCAGAATTAAATAAATTAAATAAATAAGTGAACAGAGGAAGTAATTTGTGACCCATGCAATTGTCATACACTTCGATTTTCAGATTTTTTAAACTAATAACAAATAATTATATGAAATTAATGATGAATCAAAAAACATATCTTTTAATAGATTACCAAGCTATAAACCCTTATTAAGGTCTCCACCCGGTAATCTTTTCTAAAGGGTTTATGGTGTTAAGCTCATCTAATCGAAACAATACCTGCACTTCCGAAGAATTACTTTGTCTTGCTAAGCCCAAAGCACCAAGCTTTTTAGAATTAGACAAATATATAGCAAAAATAAAAATTGGTAGATACACTTGTTTATAAATATTTATTGTATTTAAATAATAAAAGAATAAGTTTATTTAAACGTATTTGCAGTTAGTTGGAATATTATTTACTTAATGAAGGTTTGTAGGGTGAGTAGGCTCAAAAAACCAGACTTCGTTTAGTTTATTTTTAATTGGTAATCCAAATATTTCGGACGCAGTTTGCTGTCCTTCCTCAGTGGGACCACTGGTAAAAGGTTAACGGTTAGCAAAATAAAATTAGATAACAAATATTTGGATTACCAATTAAAAATAAACTAAACGAAGTCTGGTTTTTGAGCCTACTCACCCTACAAACCTTCACTTCAACACCTCGTAAGGCCGAAAGAAAAGAACCTTTTTAATTATTTACTTACATTTTTAAACGCATTTATTTGATTCCGTACAAAGTCATTGAATACAAATGTAGGTCTAACACACCGTGAAGTTTTTCAGGTTGAAAGTATCGATTTTCACTATTTTATCGAAGACGCTTGTAAAAAGACAAATTTGGTTATAAACGTAGGTAATTCAAATAAGCACGAAATAACGATAGCCTGGAAAATATAGGTATAATAAATAAGTACAAATCGATAGTGCCATCAAAAAAGTAATATACAATGTTATGTGCTCTTTATGAGTCAAACTTAAAAGGGCAAGGGACAATTTGAAAATTTTGACTCGCCTAAGACATGCCGGGGGAAATAAAAAATCAAATGTCAAAATGATCGTATATTTTCTTAGTTAAAAGATATACAGAAAAATGTTTATTATGAAAGTTTCTCAATAATGATTGTTGAACAATTTGCAGTTTTCGTATACGGGGTGACGTAAAAAAGTCACCGCACCTAACCTCATTTTGTTAGCGGAACACCCTATTGATATTATTCTAAAAAGATGCTGATATTAAATTCTCTTTCCAAAAATATAACATTAATGAAATTTAAAATAATCAATATTGAAAATCCACCACAATGTTTCGCATATATTGCGGCTCAGCGCGATGGCAACAAAGCAGTGGTGAAACGCCCCTGATAGTGCTTACCAGCGACGCATCCCCACAACAGTTGACTAAATCCTGGGAGAGGCGGCGACATCAGGCATATGTCAAAGTATCAAGTATCAATATATTCAACAGATTTTGGAAAAAATTAAATTTTTGTTGTATTTTTTAAATCATTTAAAAATTAGTTCTATTGACTAAACATCAATCTGAGAGCCAAAATATCCGTTTTATTGCCCATTGGTAGCAACATCTTGGTTTTAGGTGAGTGTTTTTCTGATTTGACCACTATAAACTTTAATCGATTTAAACCAACTTGGATAATACTGAAAAGGGGAGGACAACTTTTTTTCCTGGATAGACACAACGACTTTGACTGATAAATCTATTAAATTTTAGTAAGTAAGCCAAAACGATTCATTCATAACGGTCGTTTTTGGTTACCTGGCTCTGAGATTAATTAAGGGTGTAAATTTTTGGTTTGTTGTTAGAGAAAGAGTACAATAATTATCATACGAAACAAAAGTGACAACTTAAGCGCCTAAAATACCATCACATCAAACTGTCAAGCTTACTTAAAATTTAAATGAATGCTCTGTTTACTTTGTGGTTTTAAAATACTTTGTTGATAAAATAATATATGTTTTGTGCAATTGGACGCGAAACAACAACTTCGCGTTCGCCATGGCGGCCGCGAAATTCACTTTCGCGGCCGCTGTCATAGCGACGGCCGTTAAAGTAAGACAATGTCACATATATTTTGACAATCAGCATGTAGGCAATTACAAATCTTTTGGATAAATGTTAATATTAAGCCTACAGTTCGTATTGTTACTTATACTTACTCCTGAAATAAAGTCTAAAGTGTTAGAAGCATTATACTTTGAAACTGTAACATTTTGATTTTCATTAGAACTCAAACTGACAGGTACACTTGAAGTCCTTGTAGCATTTTTCGTACTGCCGCTTCGATTTTTCAGGTACTAACTCATAACTGCAACACAGCAGAATTCACGACAAGTTGTATTTCCGGAGGAGTTCCGGATATCGAAGAATCACTTTCGGAGTCACACATTTTGACTTTTCTTTCACGAAAAATTATTCATTGTTTATCTCATTTCCATGGTAAAATGAAAACTGGCCGTCTTTCTATTTGCGAAGAAAATTATTATTTTTGAAATCTCATTTTTATTATTGACGATTCTACGCAATTGCACAAAAAATGTTGTGTATACCACGGCCGCGTCATTCTTTAACGCCCTCAAAGTTGCCTTGCCTCGGCCGCAAGCGGCCTCGGCGTCAATCTTCTTTTCGGTACGTTAAAGAATGACTTCGCGGCCTAAGTATACAAATAACTATTTCGTACTTCCGAGATAGGCCAGTCATTTTAATAAACATCTAAGGTCGCAAAAAATCCGGTAATTCTGAATATTTGGCAGGTTGTTAGGGTCGATAAGACTAGTGTGAATCTAAGTTTGCAGCTTCGAAAGACCTGTGCTAACTTCAGGGTGGTCGAAAACTCTCGAAATTTTCGGACTTCTCGCGGTTTTTCCCTTATAACTTTGAAACGGTACATCCTAGCGTTGTAGTTTGGAATAACACTTTTAGAGTAGACAAAATTTGCTACAATTTCAGTCCAACCGGAGCTCTGTAGGTCTAATAGATCCCAAGTTACGCTTATTCAAATGTTGGGTCATTTTTTTCAAAAAGTGCAAATTTTAAGTTTTGGTCATCTCGCGTGCAAAATACCGGCTCAAGGAGTCATCCTACGAAGAAGTCATGAGAAAAGGAGTTGTAGTACATTTAATTAGATTCATTTTAAGCGCAGAAAGAGGCCTGTAGCTTCCATAGTTCACCAGTTATCTTGAAAAAACGAAAATAAGGGAAAATAGAATTTTAAACTTTGGGAGCCCTACGATCTGCCTGTTCATTTAGAAGATATTCAATACACAGGAGATAAAATTTGACATTTTCCCAACCAAATTTTATTATTATAGAAATTATTCGTAAATACAAAAAGAAAAAGGCGAGGGAAGGGGACTACATTCTGCGCCTCGTGCTAGGTCCAGGTTGTGGCTCACGCTCAGGTGCAATTGAGGGCTCCTGGGGTGAGGATTGGGACATATATCCGGCTTCTGGATTGGCGTCATCTTCCTCCTCCTCCGAGTCATCTATCATAACGACTGGGGCGTTCTGACAGCTTGAACCTTGGCATGCCTTGCAGAGAGCAGAGCATTTGAGCCCTGCTTTTGTACAACAACACGCTCCCCCTCTACAGCCTTTCCGGCACCTGCAGGATAAGAACTGAAGAAGAGAAGTGGATGCAGGAGGCTTCGTGGAAGCTACAGGAAGTAGCCCTTATTTATTGGCTGCTGTTTGTCTTAAGCCACATGTTCTTGAACCAACTATGATTAATTTTTGAATAAAGTAGGATCTTTTTCTGTCTATGAGGATCCAACTAAATGATCATTTGATTTGAGTTTTTTTTTAGGCAGACGCACCACGAAAAGGGATCATAATCTTCACCAAATTGTCATTCCTTTGTAGTTTTCGGTTTGGTGTAAGCAGACGAGGAATCGTCAACCATATATTTTTTGTGCCCAAATGGTAATGTACAATCTTGTACTTTCCTTTAGCTTACCGTTGATCAGATATTAGCAAACCCCATGGTTCCTTTAGTTTATGCCTCCACCGATCGTCTCGAACCAATCCAACTTTTCTCGGCTAACATTTTATGTGAATGAAAATGGGTAGGTTCCTACTGCACACTTTGATTATGCCTATATAGATAATCTCCTCCTTTCATATGAAACTTCCGTAACGAAATTAGGTACTATTTGAACTGCACAAAATTTATTGCAAACTTAGGCGGCCATTTCTATCCAAGCAAGTTGCTTTAGTAAATTATGTATTTGTGGTGTGCACTCTTTGTTTATATACTTGACGGCACTGAAGTAAGAAGAGAAAAAACACTTGTTGGTTTTTACCTACACATTCGAAAGAACATGATGGCAATAAAAAACTAAAAACATAATAATAAAAACATCTTTAAAAATTTTGCGTAACACGACAGGTGCTTAGTTTTCAAACATACATCTTTCAATTCGGTTAATTGAAGACTAAGTCTTGAGCAAGCTATTTCTATCTCAGAAAATTTATTACGCTCACCTTAAAACTAAACCAAAATTACCGAAGGTTAATGTGCATACAACTCACTATGCTAAAAATACCGCAAATAACGAGACATTTTTGTCTAAATGACCAAATACGTACACAAAGCCTCCACAGAGCGAAATTATGGGAAAGTGCAATGTCCTTCGAAATTATCTTTATAATTTGTAATATTTAGGACAGAAGTTGCAATATGCAATTAAGAACTTCCCGTTCTATTACATTTAGTTTTCAGCTGCTACTTTGAAATGCATTTAAGTGAAGTACGCGGAGATTTTCATAAACTAAAAATAAAGAAGATCGCTACGTTTAAATTAAATTATACACACTTACGGCCTGAAAATTAGCCAAAACTCATCCAGACATCTTTTATGCCGCACAATAAAATGTTATATTTTTGCTTTTAGTGCTTCCATATTCTTTAAAAAACGAATAGAAATTATCAAAAGGATATTTCTCACTAAATTAATAGATGGTTTGTGAAACGCGCGGAATTTCGCTTACACGTTCTTCAGGGCGCACATTCTCCGGTTATAATTACTTTGAAATGATCTGTACAACTTGCACATAGACCGATGTCATATACACGACATAATGATAGGTATTTAGGAGACTGTAAATTGTCACAAACTTCTTTCTTAAAGTTAACCACTTGCGTTCCCTTAAAATCTTTGTTTCAAAGCTACCCGAAGTGAAAGAAGTGAAAAGTGTGTAATTATTATACATTTGAAAAGATTGGTGAATTTTTATAACAATGTGAATTGTTTTGTGCACTTTGGAAATGATTTGGTGGGGTAACTTAAATTGGTTAAATTAAGGAAATTCCTTAATTTAATTTTTAAGTATTCTTTGCATAACAATGGAATATTGAACGGGGCTGGAAGGTTGGTCGCTTCCTGGTAATGACTATCTTGTCGGCTTATGCGCACTTAGTAGGAATTTGAGATGTTTTCAGTTTTGGATTTGCAATATTTAGATGCGCTTATCGTCATTTGGGAGGTAAGAGTTGGAGGAACGGGTTCGAAGAATTTTTGAAAAAAAATCTAAAAGGGAAAAGGAAATTGTAAGCAAAAGATGTTTTCCATACAGCTTTTCGAAAAACGAAGGATGCGGTCAGAACTAAGGAACGTGTGTGTGAATGTTTAGTTTATATATTCTTATTTGATGGATTATTTAAGCACTTATACCTATACGAGTAATTTAACAGGGCAAAATATTTGAATCCAGAGTTCTGGGTATGGCCTTGTTTATATTTTTGCATTTCCAAAATTACTACCCCGAGTATGGTAAACCCTAAGCGGTTGTATGCAAAAAAAAATTCTCACCTCAATCCAATTTGGTATCTTTTTCTAACGTAAAAATAACGTATTTAAAATTAGTTTTCGAAAATTTGAAAAGAAAATTTTCTTGGTCAGAATTTCAAAAAGCTTGGTGGTTCTGCTCTTTAGGTCTTTAAGAAAAAAACTGTCGGACAATTGCTCCATATGATTCCTCAAACATTATGCGCTTTTGTTGTTGAAATCAGCTTATAATATTCAAATATGTGGTTGCTTGGTCAAAAGCGGTTCACCCATTTTTTTATTACAACCATCTCTACCTGTATATCCAATATTAAACAGAATGGCGTGTATTTTGTGCGCCAGCATAAATAGTTTGGGATCGTCATTTTCATGTTTAAATATGCGCGGATACCAATTTCGCCGAGAAAAAGATGCAAATCTTCAGTTTATTCGAAAATTTTTAGTGTACAAAACCTCTCCAGTCATTTCCCGATCGGTACAGTTACCTCCTTTATTGAATGCACTGATTAATACGTTAAAATGTTTTGTAAGTTGTGCCGTAGTAATTATTTTTGAATCTAAAATGTACTGCTAAATGTATTACAAGTGGTTGAGGCGGAACTCCGGCTCGAAGGACCATGTTCAATCTCGGTAGAAGATTGAGAAGATTTGGGGATTCTGAGTACGCCGTAACTCGCACCGATTGTAGACTGTTCCTTAGACCCCCGTTGAACAAAATTGATTTTATTCAAAGACTCATTTACTTACAATGGTTACAAGTTTATATACTGCTATATAAACGAGGGTGATATGCTCTTTAGGTTGAAATAATATGGGTATGTCTTCCTGGGTTGCTAAAGAATGTGCATAAGTAAATTTTCGTGTAAAGATATGGGAATGACAAGCGGCACACCCTGTATTGAACTTTATTCAAAGTAATTAAGAAGTCTATGTCTATGTTGTTAAAATTTTTCAATAATTTAGTAGTATTGCTCTTTTTTATAATATGGACGTCAAGCAACATGGGGGTAAACAATGTACTGTGTCGTTAAAAAAATTAGTTAACAGATGATAAGGAAACTATGAAATTAAAATTTAATTGAATGAGATAAGCGATGGCACAGGTGTGAGTGTGAGGTTTAGAGATAAGGAAATGCCGTGTAAAAAAGTGCTCGCTTTTCGTCGGCCCTTACCGAAGTTAAAAAAGGAGATCAAGTTTATCGTTGCGTGAGGCGGTCTCGGTTAATTTGACTTAGCGTACGTAACAGTCCGTTGCGTATACATGTTTAAATACGATTTTTCCGGCGGTCGGTCGATATTTTAAATTTTTTGTCGTTGTGTTACATGAGTAAATTTTCCGATTGCTGTACGGAGTCAGTGAGTACGCGTGCAGTTACAAGCTATAGAAGAGGAGTTTTCGTCAATGTTAAAGTTTGTACCCGAGCTGCCATTCTGAACTATGTCAATCGCCATGGAACCAGTGCTAGTGATGTAAAAAAGAACGAAGAAAGTTTGTGTACACTGTTGTGCGTCACTTATCGCATCTGTACAGGCGGTTTCAGACCAAATACTTGGATTTATATTAAAACAAAGTACTGAGTACCTTTGAGACTAATTTTGTTCTGTATTTTGTCGTTTGCAACAGGAAAATGTTCCAATAAGGCGCTCTTAGCCTTCAGTTTATTTTCTTGTTTTGTATGTCTTTGTGTTATTATAATGCGAGTTATAATGCGTGCGGTAAAATGAAAATTTATGTTCTATGCGATCTCTGAAAACTGTGCCAATTTCAATTCCAGAAAAAGTAAATAAAAACTTTAAAAAAAGTTTAAGTCAAAATTTAATAGGACTGTTTCATGTGAATTACGGATGTTCGGAACTTTTGGTTAAGACAGTGTTGAGATTTAATAAAACTTGTAACCCATTAACAAATTCTAATCTCCCATTCTTCGGATAATAATAATAATAAAGAACTTTATTTACATTAAGGAGATGGGGGAAGTTCAGCTTGAAAGTGTCTTCCAAGCTGTTCTACCACTTAACCCACGTTAAACATATCTAAAACTGAGGTACCTACTTTCTACTATATTATATGGTGAATGTTGTTTTAGTAAAATAATAATTTTGAAGTTTTTTGTAAGAAATTTCACACCAATTACATATTACTAACTCTACGTGATTATATGTATGATACCTTTTTTAACTGCACACGTGTAGTCTGTAGTGTGAGCACGAAAGCGTTTTTTGCATTGTTTGTCATAAAAGGAAAAACCCTCGGAAAAACCACTGGAAATGGATCTTAAAACGAAAAACTTGAGAGAGTTAGTAATTGGTCAAAATGGAGACGACAGATTGAATTGTTCTTACGACATTAGGAGGTGCATGGTGTGGTGAATGGTACTCTTTCTGATCCCGTTGCACCAGAAGCAGGAGCTGTGGTACTTAGTGCCCATGAGAAGGATTTAATTCCAGAAAGCAGATGCATTAGCACAACTTATTTTAGGCACCTCTGTGAATGATGCCAATATTGATCTAACAACTACATGTCGAACTGGAAGCTTATCGTGGGGAGAAGCAACTTCAGTGTATAGACAGTCTTCAGGTCAACGAGTAGACAGGTGCCAAAAATTGTCCAAGAAAGTTTACAGAAACGTTTTCACATTCAGTACGAATTTTTTTTATTTAAATGAAATGAAAATTATTTTGGTCACAAACAAATAATTATAACCAGAAATTAGTGGATCATTCTAACATTGCATTTCCTGGTTTTTATTACTGTAGTGTAGTGTACTTTCGTATGTACACCAAATCCATTGTGTGGTTGTGGCGAAGAAGAGACAATTGAGCTTGTTGTCAATATATGTCCCATCACAAGATTTCCAGGAGGTTTATTTGAAATAATTATAACCACTAAATTCAAATTTAGTAGTAATTATGATTAATAATAATTAAACAGCAGCATAAAGAGCAATTAGATTCTCACAAACAAATCAAGGTAGTTTTTCAAAGACGTTTGTACGTACAAGTAATGGCAAAAATTGTCTGACAATCTAAATCATTAACGCAGTGTTTAATTAGTGCGAAATTAAACTCGAAGGAATTCGACTTTTAAAAATAGGAAAGAGACGTTATATTTAATTAATCTTAATCAGTGCTAATAGAACTTCATTCTAAAGCTCAAATTACACGTACCAATTTATTCTTCAATTTTAAGTCCTGGAATACAGGTGCATGTTTCAATTTGAGTATCCAATTGAAGAGACCGATTTTTTCAGAGCTTTTAAAATTGACGCATTTACTGGTAGCGGCTTTATATTGATTTACAGCGTCACTAAGCTTTTAAAATTGGGGAAAATGTATAATGCAATTTAAGTTTGAATTGGCCATGATGGATGCTTGATTCATGATAGGTAATGTATTAATTTCCATTGTTTTTATAATACAATTTCATAATCTTACTGTATTTGTTATTTTTATTTTTATACACCCCAATTTCTGTATTTTACCCACACAAATACTGCTAGAAGCTGCGTTCGTTCATGTAATAAACGCAGACAATCCTAAGAAGCAATACCAGAGTAGTAATGCAGTAAATCTCAATGCAGCAAAACCCACACAACTGCGTGTAGTGTTGCATAGAATATACATAGAATAGTTTTTGCCCATTTCCACAGTAATATAGGAAGGATGCCAATACAAACTTAAACTATATTTAATTTCAATATACCTATACCTACACGAATAATTTTAGAAGCAAGAAATATAACTCCGTTTAAATTTCAAAAATTAATTTTTCGATTTATTTATGACGCACGAAAATGAAAACTACCTACCTACATAATTTTCTTTCGGTAAAGGTTTCGGTAACAGTTAAATATATAAATAAATTGAATTATTTATATTGATACAGTTCAAAGAACTTTCAATTGGTTTATAATCTTTCTCATTGTTGGTGAATACCAAAAATTAGTTAAAAGAGAAAGCGTGGATACTTTAACGAAGCGGGTAGCTACCCACAGCTGCCATTGTAAACACAGATGACTACAAACAACGTTGTAATTAAAGCCAATTTCAACAACAAGCTACCAGTTAATCGCACAGTAATTAATTAAAAATGAAGGTATACGTTTAAGTGAATTTGAAAGAAGAAAATTGTATAATGGTACCATATGTGCTAGAATCTGCTCAGGCTCTTAAAAAAAACTTATAATTAAGTGTTGAAGTGGTTTTAGAGCCTTTCCAGAGCGTATTAAGTTATCAGGTGTTAATTATAGACACTTCTGCTTTATTTTTGTAAGCCCGTGTACGAATTGGTCCACGATGAAAGCTTCTTTTTGGCGAATTGAAAAGTAAAGCTTAATTAGCGATTATACGCGTCCTATTAATTATATTATTTGTTAAAATAATACGACTGGTTTCCACATTTCAGTATTATGAAATATAATTTTCCCGTTTCAAGTCAGCGCCAACGACTCTGCTGCTGTACATTTATTTTTAGATGTCTGGAAATACCTCCAAGACACGCTCGTTAGAGGATCTTTACTTGATTTTTATAAAAATCAGACTATGATTTTATTCGGACTTTTCATCATGCCAAAAAATGTGTCTCTTATTTTATGACCGTTGATTTCGTGTACTCAGCACCGTTGAAATCTCGGCGTGTCCCGCTTCCGTATAGATGTAAATTTGTTGAAAACGCCCCGAAGTTTATTGCCAGTTATTGCCAAAATAATTTAAGACAAATGGTACTAGACTGGTACTGCCTTAAATGTTAATTGCCGTCGCGTAAAAGTCGAGGAACAAACAATTAAATCATGAGTGATATTTAAGAGAAATTTTAAAAATAAATCTTTTTTTCAATAACAGTGACCATAAGGGCTTTTTCTGGGTCGCATCTACAAATATATGTGTTTATTAAAACCGAATTTAATGCCTTATTTAGCATAAAATATATCTCCTTCATGCGGAATATGTTTTAAAATTAAAATACGTTTTACAATATTGCAGGGTAAATTTCTTAAATCAAGATCTATCAACCTAATATGCAAATTGTCGTTGACAATTTATTGCCCAGCTTCTATTGTTACCTTTTACATTCGACAAGCACCGAAACCAAAGGATTTTTGTTATAATTTTGTACTACCACACTATTCACGAAAGGCTTCTTCATAAAGTAAGTTTACAAACACTTCCTTATAACCCTGATTTTTATTATAGTTAGCGAAATAAAAATTATCTCTTTTTGCTATATATTTCAAAAAGTCATTCTCTTCCCCCCCCCCCCTCCGCCCAACTTTTTTCTCTTATTCTCTTCGCTTCACCCTTGGAACCTGGTTAGATGTCACGATGGTGGAAAGAATTGGACAGGGACGAAATAGGATGTCAAATAAAAAAAATAAAAGCGTGGGACGGAACACCAAGGATGGAAGAAAGGGCGGAGAAACGTTGGGAGAGAATAAAGAAAGGTGTAATAAAATTGGCATCGGTTTCAGCAAGAGCCCAAGAATAAAGAAACCTCGGATAACAACAAAAATGATAAAGAAGATGATGGAGGCAGTCAAACATTTAAGGTAAGACGAAGGGAAAAGATTGTACAGAAAACACTGAACTAAGACAAAAATACGCTAAATAGGGAGAAAAAAGGTGGAACTATATGGCAGTTTCGCATTAGTTGCTGTGATAAGTTGATCATGTATTAACAGTTGCAGCTGCTAGCTGTTTAGAAAAGTAAGGTCCTATAAATAAATGAATTGTCATTTGCCGCTTTGGTTTTCAAAAGAAAAAAATTCTCCTTTTTGTTTTGTCAAACCTTTGCCAATCGACATCCACGAGCCCAAGGATCAGTGCTATTGAATAGGAGTCGAATTAAAAGTCTGGTTTCTGAATGCGAGTGGAAAAAAATCCTCTACTGAAAATCCTATGCGGTTCTTCGTATCTTATTCGTCTTATCTCTGTAACAGGATTTTCTGTAGTCGCTTCTTTGTAATCTGTATGTCCAAATAGGCTTCGAAAGAATTTAAATCTGCAACCCTTTGTAAGGTACCAATACAAATGGGCGCTCTTTCTCGATGAAGAATTACCGAATCACCCTTTTATTTATAACCATTCGTTACAATGCAGAAAAGACCTACATGAACTAGTTCAACGTTCCGTTTTTAAAATTTACTTTTGCGCGGTACGATCTCCCTGTGTAACATGACAGATAATGCGCATCCTGACAGCACACGGTGTGCTAGATGTCATAAATGTTCTAAATCACGAATTTTTCCTTTTTTTTTGTACATCAACCATATGTTAGACCGAGGTTAAAATAGAATATAATAATGGTCGGGGTGGTCTGTACCTCCTACTTGACACCGAAAATGTTGACTGAAGATTGGGATGGATGGAGAACTGGTACAGACCAATCCTAAGGATTGTTGACCTAAAAGAGAGCATAATTTATGCTGGAAAATTGATCTCTTCAAAGATCTGAAAAAACATAAGCATTGCATTTAAAAAACAAAAGTTGCATTGATTTCCACTTTAAGTGGAAGTGATACTGGAAGTTATTATCTCTCCAAATAGGCGATATTGAGGTGACCCTATTATCTCAAACACACTGTATATATATTTTTTTGTCACTACTAAAACTTGAAGTACTCTAAATTAACAGAATATATTGTTAAGAAAATGAACGATTTGACAAAATATTTTGTTTATTCATTTTACGTCAATCAAGTGCGTGCAACTAAAATACATGCCTATTTTCAAAGAGTAATATCCTTATGAATCTTTTCAAAATGTGACAATTTGAAGTATGTAATTTCTCTGGAAATGAAGGAAGTTACATATTCATTTTAGAGAACGTTTAATGAGCGAAATTACGGGTTGTGATCTCTAAAAGTGACAGCGTAACAGTTGTCATCATTGATTACTAGTTAATAATGACCTCATTATATTAACCACTTTCAAAAGCTGCCGAGAAAGCCTACTTTACAAGTGAAATACCTAAAAAAGCTTAATAATCATGCCACCATAGGATAGTAGTGACAAAAGCATAGTACATTATCCACCTCAGGCAATAATAGACTTCTCTACCGTGGTATTATACTATTTTTTTCACTACTAGCACTTGAAGTCCTCTAAATTAACATATATTGATAAGAAAGTGAACGGTTGGACAGAATCCTTTGTTTATTAATTTAACATGTCAATCAAATGCGTGGAGGTAAAAGTCAAGCAGGCCGTATTTTGCTCCGTCATTGAGATACTTTCAAAGAGTAATTTCGTTCGAATTTTTTCAAAATGTGATAATTTTAGGTAGGTATGTAATTTTTCTGGAAATGACGGATGTAGGCAATTATGTTGCGTATTGTGTCGCTTAAATAATTATAAATTCGTTTAACATTGCTGAAACGCCAAAACGTTGCAGTATAACTTTTACAATTAAATCAATTTCGCTTTTGAGCTTTCATGAATAAATGGAGATTTACAGAATGCACTAAAAGCATAGAATAAGATTCTTTCGTTAACTTTATATAACACCGATTAATGATTTTACCATGCATTACTTTTAATTAAGGTTTGAATAAAGGAAAGATATTGTTGCTAACTTGTATGTTAATAAATATTTAATCTAGATGGATTATACCATGATATGAAAATTAAACCCCGCTTTTAATTAAACCGAACGTCCAGATCAGTGAAAAGCTCCTTAGTCAACATATTCATTATACCAAACTGCAGCTTTGGTGATTCACTCGAATATGACCATACCATCCAAAGCACTTACAAATAACGTTGTCCAACACCACCTTCAAGGGCATTAAAAGTACAGAAGTGTCATTGGTTTTGCTCTAGGTCATATATCAACGCCAGAAAAAAATATAGTTCGTAAAACGGAAAAATTCGATTTTTTCAAAATGTTTCAAAAACCAGAAAATTTTTCATGGATTTCTAAACGCTATCTTCTTAGACCTTGGGTTTTCTGTTTCTCCTATATATATCATATGACATAATTACAATGTTGAGCAATAAATAAATGGGATATTTGCATCACTTTTGTTATTCCAACGTAGTACCTACAACTATTATTTGCGATAAAAAAGTAGGAAATGCATAGATAATCCAGCGAAATTTTATGATTATCGTCTGAGGGAGTTTTGATGACTTTCGTTATACTTTTTGAAATTTTGGATCATTTAGGTTTATATCGTATCATTAATGCGTGGTTGCACAAACAATGATTAAGGTTAATCAATAATTAATAATTTCTTTAATTAATTTCTTGATAAGAACAATTAGTCTAACTCAGAGTCTAACCGTAGCTTTTACTTAAGCGAATTAGTAACACTTGCTGGCAGTGGCGTAGCGGAGGTGCGGTCCGCCCCGGGCGGCAGCGTCATACCTGTCAATAATATCCCGGGGCGCTTTTGAAAATAGCTAAAAGTAGGAAACGATTAAAAAAATCTTGTGAAAATACATTTAAATTTTTATTTCGTACGCTGACCATCGACGGACCTGAAGATGCTTTATCTGACAAAAATTGAGACGAAAATACATGACGAAGAGACTTGTGGTGTACATACAAAAGTTTAAACTGCTGTCCTCATTATACTCCAATCTTTTAAACAATGTCTATCAAGCATTTCAAATATCATTTATATTGTCTTTGAAATTATTGCGTTTCTAGGCTGGAAAATACGCTGTTTTCTGTCTGTCTTTATTGTAGTGTGTGTTGTTTATCTGTTACATGGATCATCTAGGTATCAAACGAAAGCTTATAGATGTAATGTCAAGAGCCCCCCCCCCCCCCCCACTCCTCCTAAACAATCGGTCGCTGTAAAAGACTTATGAAAACGTAGCTTTAAATGAAACATTTCACTAATTCTTTCATTTCCTAGCGCTAGGGTCTCAAATCCTTTAAACAAGTAATACGTTTCTGTTTCTGTTGACGAGAAGTATTTTTTTTACATTTTCTGAATTTTCAATTTTAGTTTTTATTTATTTTTTTTGGTAAGTAATTTCATTGAAATACTTTTTCTTCTAATTTACCTCTCCATTTTTTAATTTTTAGTTACGTGGTTTTGTTAAGATGAAGATAAAAGTAAAATTTAACTAGTTGCGTCTACTCGACCACAAAATAGCGTAAAAGATTCGATTATAATGTGCGATCTCCGTCACTCCTATAACAATCGTTACATTATAAACTAATTTTAATTTACTATTAAGGGAAAGTTGTAAGCTTTGCAAATGAAATGAACAGGAAAACCAAATTTTTAAATCTCAAAAAGCTCACACTCTTTTACTGACAACATTAATATGTCAAGATAGCAGAGGTTCAAACAAGGTGCAAATCTAATTAACATTTCGTTTTGGTTTATTGGCTTTGGTCTATTGACCTATATGGTACCGCCCATCCAGACGAAACTTTTTCGGTTGTAAAAGTAGGTGTTAGAAGTGTAAATTAATTAGTCTGGAGCTTTGTTTTCGCATATGGAGACGAATTGCAAGATGCCTTACGTTCCGGAGTTAATTCGATTGTGTGTGAGACAGAGTTTTCTCACAACTCCATATAAAGTGATCTCTGTATTTGGACAATTAAAAAAATTAAATCGCGGAATATTCTATAGAAATGTAATGGATAAAGTATGCGATATTTGCTATTGAACTTTATAAATAAAACAGTTCTTTTGTATTCTTCTCTTCTTCCACGTTTTGACATTGAAATTACGTCGCAATATGTTTATATTAAACAGTTTTCTTCCATAAGTAAATGCGCGGTTTTATTACCCGGAAATTGGAGTAAGTTTGTGTATTCTCCTAGTAACACATGTATTTTCAAACCAATTTACTCAATAAACTATTTTAAATCAATCGGTAAGCGTAACGAGAGTTCAGTATTCTTCAATTCCAAAAAAATATAATGTACACAAACTGAAATTATTTTTATCGACATTTATATGGTCTACATTTCGATATTGCTGCCAAATTTGTTTTTATTGTATTCTTTTCGCATTAAAATACTTCGAAACTTCGGATTTTTTAATAGAGAATTTACACTCCAGCTAATTTGTCATACTTAATTTGTCGGTGAGGTTTATTGCACATTTAAGTTGTTGAATGATTTAAAAATAATATTTAGCTTTGAATTTGAAATAGTTCGATAAAAAATGTGCTCGTGTCCTCTCTTCTGTCAACAACTGATGTTCGAAACCACTAGCGTTTTAGTGTTCATTAATTATATTGCCACAGTAATATTTTTTATACTAAAACTTTCTACATTCTAAAGGGTGGCTATGGTTTTTACTTTTAGATCATTTATAAAATTTAGGATCAAATTAGAATTAGGGTTTATATTGATGTATAATTAAGATAATTTTCATTTGCGGGTCTGAGGAAGCAACTGTGTTTAGAACAGTAGCTGCCTTTAATGGTAAAGAGTCTGGAAATGGTCTCATCCAAATGTCTAGAGTCCTTTAGACTAATATTTTTACAAGAATAAACGCAAACCTAACCAGCTTTTGTAAAATTCTCCACATTTTCTGCTAGCTCTGTAACTCTACAATAGTTATATTGTTTACCTCACAGGTTGATAACGAAGACGTTATTTATCTCGAGATTATAATGGCTTAGTTTTCACCAGAATTTCTTTGGTTCATGCGGACATTATAACACAAACAATAATTCAAGGAAATCATACCACCTGGTAACTCAATTACTGCTAATATATTATGCGATATGCTAATCAAGAAAAATAAAAAAAAGGGATATCGGTATCGTACTGTCTTTTTAGTTCAGTAATGTTCTAAAGCTAATTTGCACATAATGTACATTAAATTAATGGTTAATACTCCAAAAACTTCTCTTGAGTGGTTTGGAGGAACGATCAATTTTTCCATAATCCTTAATCAAATAAACAAACGCATAAAAAATTATTCAACAATAAACACTAGCGTAGCAGAGTTACATCAATCTAAACATATACATATACTAGGCGCCGTAATACCAAACGGCGCCTACATAGATGATGTCCTTTCTAATTATTAATTGCGTAACAGTTACTATTATAAGTAAATACACGCGCACCTTTAATTAAACCACTTCACTCACAAGGTGGGTAGGTACCGGATAGTTGGAGGTAATGGATAGATATTTAATATCGCGGACGATTTAATAAATAAATAAATCGAGCGGCCAATAAATTATAGGCCACGTGTTAATTTTGGCTCGAACGTGGTTTACTAATAACAAAACAATGAACCTATTTACTGAAATGCGTACATAAATAGTTCAATGGGGATAAATCTTTTAGAGAAATTTTCAAAAATCTTTAGTGATTCTTTGATTTATTTCTAAATACGGGTAACACAATTTATATAGGCCCTAGTAATTTGTCATTTCATACAAACAAACGTAATTGATTTAGATACGTTCAAATTTATACCTGATGTCATGATGTTTATTAGCATAGTGTTATGTTAGTGTACCCATGTTATGTTATGTTATGATTTCGAGAGCTGTAGATACCTTCAAGATTTAATTAAGTTCGTACCCAGACCAATGGACACATACCTATCTGAATGTGTTCGAAAAAGCTGTTCGATGTTTTCGATGCAACTTAACCAATAATAAATTAAATTAATTGGTACATTAATATGTTTTTGAAAAAGGTTATCACTTTTCTGCATCGTGGGAGCTTGCGAACATTCCTGGAAGGTCGTCGGTTATTCCTACTACCCACCCCCTACCAAAATCGTGGAAAAATAAGTTTTAGGGTTATATCACGATTTCTGGGCTTGTTCATCTTTCCTTTTTTGATTGACGGGAAGTAATCGGCCTTCGTTAGGGTTAAATCGGTGGTGTTTATTAGGGTAAATTAGCTTGGTGGGAATCCATGGTGGTAAAGCTCAAAACGGGGTTACAGTTACAGTTGAATAGGAATTTAACACACTAAACCTTCCCCATACTTATTTATTAAAAAATTGTGAATAAAATCACATAGCGACTATAGTTTCGACCTAAGTCATTTTCAAGCTTAAAATTTTTAAAACATCAACACTTCCACTTTTTTATGTCCTAACAACAACTGTTTTATATTGGATAAATTTTTTTCCTCATACTGATAAAAAAATGTAACTTGTACTCTCAATTTCCTATTTTCTGTTGTTGATGTTTTAAAAATTTTAAGCTTGAAAATGACTTAGGTCGAAACTATAGTCGCTATGTGATTTTATTCACAATTTTTTAATAAATAAGTATGGGGAAGGTTTAGTGTGTTAAATTCCTATTCAAGGGTAAATTAGGTCACGCTGAAAGTAATTCAAAAATCTATTTGGAAGTCCAGATATTTCGAGTGCCTATCGCGACTCTTCCTCAGTGGAACGACTGTGTAAAACATGTAATTTAAGCAATTGTAATAATAATAACTCTCTAATTTTATTACAATTGCTTAAATTACATGTTTTACACAGTGGTTCCACTGAGGTAGAGTCGCGATAGACACTCAAAATATCTGGACTTCCAAATAAATGTTTGAATTACTTTCATCGTGGCCTAATTTACCCTAATAAACACCACCGATTTTCCTTTTTTGCTATATTCAACAATTATAATAATACATTGTACCTGTATTTTCTGTAGGTACTGATGGCGGATTCTAGCACAACTTGTCCTAATAGGTCGCTTACAATTATCATTAGGTACTTAGACTTGAGGATTAAAGCAAACTCAAATAATTAACCTAAGTCCAATGATAAAGGCAAAGTCGACGAAATTAATAATGTTCAATATGCGGAACGCGTTTGATTAAAACATTAAGTTCTATTTAAAAACACGTGGATTTTATTTCAAAAGAAAACTTACTTTCACCCTATTGTATGAAATGTGGAATATGCAATTTCATACCTATTTCTAGTTATTTAATTGAAAATTTAATATATACGACAAAACTATAAACATTTAAAATAAGAGGCTACCGAAAAATCAAAGCAAATCCGGTGGTCCCGATCAGGTTTCGGTTTACACATAAAATTGTTGCGGTACAGGATCCGTGTTAACTGTGGTAGATCGAATTATCAAAGCGGCAAAACGAGTGCTTCCATAAGTTTTAAAGCACGCGGTGCTTTTCTGACGTCGTGGCCGTCACTGAAAAAGACCCTGCGCGATTTAACTCTTGTAATTCATCACACATAACGCATGGTGGTTGCCAAATACAGTTTACGGATGGAAACCTGATATTTGTCCCGTTTTATATCGCAACGCACTGTACGTGTATGATCGATGCCATATATTTCGATC
Source organism: Photinus pyralis (assembly GCF_008802855.1). Classification (NCBI taxonomy): domain Eukaryota; kingdom Metazoa; phylum Arthropoda; class Insecta; order Coleoptera; family Lampyridae; genus Photinus; species Photinus pyralis. Next base: position 7,051,643 of record NW_022170596.1, read on the forward strand.
GGTATTGCTAAATCGGAAAGGTACGCTTGCAAATTTACAAAGCGGCATGGAGACGCTTTAATTTAAACACATTTTGAAATGTAGTTCCCTTTTATTTAGATTAAACTGCAACAGCTACCCCAAATTGCATTAATTTAATTAGTTCATTTAAATTGATCGAGACCTACAAAGAAAAACACGCGGAATTTTATTATGCCCCGCTTTATATGATAAATGGTTCCAAATCGCCTTTTTCAAATCTAAAACCTAAAAACATGACATATCGGATGTCGTTTAGTACAAATGGGGGTTAATTTGAATATTTATTGTAAGTAGGTTATATATCATATAAGTTTACAACTATATTTTTTCACTACTAGCGTGTGATGCCATGATTATTAACCTTTGCCACTTTAAAAGTAGGTTTTCTCGGCAGTTGTTCAAAGTGGATAATAATGTGGTCATTATTAACTAGTAGTCAATAATGAGGACTGTCAGGCTAACACTTTTAGAAATCATAACCCAAAATTTCGCTCAATAAACGTTTAGAAGTTCTCTAAAATGAATAATTAATATAAACTTATCATTAGTGACACTTAGTAGCTACTTTATCTGAGACTGGCACCTGCCTGTTCATCTTAACTGTTGATAACTTTACACGCTCATCTTGCATTTACTGTGCATATTGTAACAAACGGACGAGCTTTTTGTTGGAAAACTTTTGATTCCTTATTCCTCATAATATCGCATGGAAAATTCTTTACAGTACTCCGAAAATTTTCTCCCGGAATATTCGTCCCTAGAAAATTCGCCCCTAGGTAAATTCGTGTTCGACCTACCTACCACCCATAAAGATTTTCAGTGTTCGAATTCGCATAGATTGTCTTCATTGAAGTTCGCTCTTGGTGCCACATACCTCAAAAATTGAAAGAACTATGTGGAGCAAAGCTTTTAGTGTATGGGCAGAATCCATTAGAACTGCATTTCAAGGGGTAAAATTAGAAGTCACTTGAACGTTCTTCTTTCCAGAAAATCAAATGAATCCACAAACATTCAAATCTAAGTACAAGGGATGTCGCGATCTAAAATAGATGAAAAGTACGAGTTTGTGACCAAAAGAGGGAGGTTTATAGGAGAATTAAATTATCTCATCATACTTGATGAAGAAATCAGTGACAAACGTCACATAAATCATATTAGAAGGTCAAAAGTATTCCATCGGTGGTTTGCAAAAATCGAGAACTTTCCCCACAAGTCCGGCGAAGACTTAGAATTGAAGTTTTGTGCTAACTCTATAGGTGATGGAAACGATTCTATTCTTCCCTCGCAATTTTGACCAATATTCCGTTTGACTCTGTTTTCCAATATGTGAACAGCCTATCTGTCGCTATTTGGCTTGCTTTTAAAAGAACAAGCTTTTATAAAGGATGCGAATTTAGGACCTAATATGGTCTCATTTTCCATAAAATTTACCGGTGAATGTTGCTTGTAGGGTTTTTAAATAATCTGTCCTTTTCTACATAAGTAAACAAGAAACATTAAATCGGCAATATATTTGGAAGTGACTGCACATTTTAATATAACAGAAATGCTTATTTCATTCCACTCTAAATAAATTGACAATTTACGTCAATAGTTCCATCCCTCAAAAATTTGCTGTACTGAAATGGTTTCTCCTTCGAAAGATTTGATGCTCGAATTCACACCATCATAAAATCAGCTGTACTCCATTACTTTATGTAAACCGTATTAGTGAAGCAAATGCATTTTATGACTTATTGCAGTAGAGTGGGTCAAAATATATATCAACAGTGTACTATTCCTGGACGGTAAACATACGCACATACATATAGAGAGCTTAAACCTTAATGGCATAGAATAAACTATTTCTGTTGTGCAATTACCACTCTTTCGACGAGGTTAACGCCCATACTATTGTAGTATAGACATGCACCACTTTATGCTTCAGTTCGTCAGACTGGATGGCGGGTGCGATTTTGCCAAATTCTCCTCTATCGAGTAGAAAGAGTGCTGAGAGACGTCTCGCGAAACTGCGAAGCATCTGGTCTAAAACGTTATTTAGTCTAATCTATAAATACAACTATCAATTAATTTAATGATGTTCAAAAAGTCAACAAAACTTCTTAAAAATGAGGTTATTTCACCAGAACTCTTTTTAGCATCCAAGTTTACGTTTTATTACTGTTTTATTTTAACGTTTTATTACATTTTTCTCTTTCTGACTAGAAGTATGAAGATATATTGGAGATGAAAAAATAGTTCTTCCCGCCTGACGACTGGCATTAAGACAATTCCGATATTATCAATACGATCGTCTTGGCGGTTTATGAGGATCTTAACACGGACGACTGTTCCTAAAATGTATCACCCATTCGGCATTCACGGTGAGAAGGTTTTTGGTATTGACCCACTTCTACCGGATTCGAAAATAAGTTTGAAACAACAGGTGATATAAACAATTAGTATTGAAGATTACAAATGACGGTTACCTTGTAGGTGTAAATTTTTGGCAAGATCGCTTAGTAAAAATACATGGACACTCCCTCGTAACTACATTCAGATAGGATTCATTTTAAATGCTCTGGAGTTTGGTCATGTGTGGATTTGTATAAAAGCAAGTTTGCAATTTTAGGTAAGGTGCTGTAAAAACTGGAACGAGAGACATTGCATTAAGTTTATGGTGCCTAATAAGACGTTCTTGCTTGTTGCTTTCCTTCAAATTTCACACACGTTTTAAAATGGTACGAGAAAAAGGCTCATAAGTCCAAGATTGCAGCCGCAAAACCGTTTTCCAGCTTATTTTTCGATTCCCAATAAGACCGATGTGATCAAGACGTACGTGACGGGAATTAAGTAAATGGTTTATTATTGTTGTCATTTTATATCGAGGTCAAACGGTAAAATAAGGTAAATGCTATTTAATTAATTGTCTTTTTTCTCAATTCGCGTTTCGCTCGCCATAACTTTAAGTTGCAGAAAAATTCGCTTTTGGAATTTTTTCCCTTGACCATGCGATACATTCCATGTACACACATTCGTTATTAGATAATTTCTTTTTTTTAACGGTTTGTTATAAAAATATTTAAACTCATTTTCCACTTCGTTTAATTGTCGTTAGACTTCATGTAATCTGGAAATGTTTGTATCAGGGTTTCTATTTCGTGGATTTAATTGGAATATTATATGACCATTTTTTTCACTCTACAAGATGCTAGTTTTAAATTTTAAGTCTGACGTTTCGTCTCCGGTTAACTATCATCAACTTTGTTTTTTTCTTATGGAAACTATTTTTACTTTGTATGTCATTTAGTTGTTAAGCATCAAAATACGCCAAATTTAAACTATTAAAAATATTAGAATGAGAAACATATTGTCCAACATTCTAATATTTTTAATTATTGATGGACCTTAGTGAGCATTTGTGAGACGGAACATAAGTGCTTTAATCGTAATTTCTGGGCGTAACTCTACTGTTTTGGATTTTCAATTACCTAAAACCCAAAACCTGAATTTGAATATTCCCATTAATGTAACTTTCACTTGTAATAGTAACTTTTGCTGTTTGATAATGAAATCAATCTATGTACTCAGTACTGAGATTGTAAATACTAGATACACCGAACGGTTTTTGTTTTTCACAAAATAAATTGTTCTTTTGTATGCAACGAAAGTTTAACAATACAAATCAACAAACGAATACATAATCAAATAATTAACATAAGTAACTAAAAACTGATTCAACAAACATAAAAAGTTCATTCATTTTAAATGTAGATTTAAAATTATCAACCAACAGTTTAATGAAACAAGATGTAATTATCAGCATCCACTTGCATCAAATTTTAATTTTTGACCTAAAAAGACGAAGTAGATATAATTTTCAGGATTTTAATTACCACTATTCATTCTAAGTCAAATAAATAAAAAATTTCATTTAGCAGTAGCTGGAAAAAAGTAAATAAATCTAAATTTGAAAGACGCGCCTTCGTTAACTCATTTCCAAGCTAATTGAAGTGTTTCTCTACAATCAATAATTTGAGCTCTGAAAGAGCGATGCGAACATATGCCATAAGTCATGTCAAAATATTGCCAATTTCAGAATGACCGTATATTTTCTTGGTAAAAGAGATACAGAAAAATATTTATTACAAAAGTTTCTCTTACACTTTTTGGATATAGTAGCAAAAAAAAAACGTATTACGTTACATAATCAAATGTAACAGAAAAACTCAAATTAACACTACATTTGATATGGTACTGGCTATACCCAGTTTGAATTTCATGCAATTCGGTTTGTGATGATGAAGTCCAAGTTTTGAGGTGTTTGAAAGTCTTCCCATAACGCTCTTTTGTCTTGTCTTAAATGTCAGCGGAACACCCTTGTTTCCATATATCGTCAGGATCCGAATCATTACAGAGTGCTATTTGTCCAAAAAGGAGGCTAACGCTTTAGACACATGAAATGATGGCGCCCTTAGATTTACACGCACCACAGCAACCACTTAACTTAAAGCAAAAGTGCATAGAGAACTTGGGTGTGTTATAAGATTGTATTCGACCCATTTATAATTTTCCATTTTTATCTTACCTTTCGTGAAAAAAAAATTGTTGAACATTACGAGCACTGAGATATCTAGCAGCTTCGGGTTATTTTCTTATATAATTTTAGTTGAGATTTTGAGAAATACATTGTATGAAATAAGAACGGGAGATCTCACTTATGAAAAGACTCGATTCACTAACCTGACCACAATTTTGGTGGGTCCAAAACTTTAACCGTAGTTCGGTTTCACTGCTACAAGCTTTAGGGCATTTTTCAATTAGGATAAAAGTTACTTGATGTAATACATCTGTATTTATGATATTGTCAGAATACTCCAGAAACACTTAACAAAATGGGTCAATCGTGTCTATTCAACCACAATCTATTGACATTATGCAATTATAATCCATATTACATGCAACTGATGATTTAACAAAACGTTGATTTGCTTAAATCATCTGCTAGATGAAGTTAATTTATTTAAAAGCGCCTGAACGTCCTTCGAGCTCCCACATGTTTTAGTGCAATTCGCGTATCTACAATGATGAAATGCAAAACCGATTTTATTTGCCTATTTAGATCGCAACGTCATTCCACAAAATTCGCAGTGGTATTTGCGAGGATCCTGGTTAATATTTGAATTATTTATAAGCGCCTCTACGGCCGATATGAAGTGTTGTAAAGACGAAATGTCAAATAATTTCAGCATTCACAATTTTTACTCTTACGCCGTATGAATTTTAATAAAATCTCGGACCAAGGTTAGTAACGCATAGATTACAAACGAGCTTTACCGAAGAGCTTTTCAGCGCAATTCTAATGTTCTAAATTGCCAATTATAGCCGTTTTCGTAAGTTTTAAAAAAGAAAGTAGAAAAACTTACCGTTTCATACACGAATTGTTTAAAATGGTAGCGCGACTTACCTGAAAAGGAAAATATTGTTAATATAAACTACTTCCATACTAACTATTTATTTTTAAAGTTTATAAATTCATACGGCTTCGATTGGCTACTAGCTGTTCAGTATTAATAATTCATACTTTAGATTATTATCAGTTTCTAGCGTGGATTATTTGTATGTGCATCACTTTTTATGGGTATTGCAGGTCTTGGCTAATTGCGTTACTTTTCTGTCGATAGTGTGATGTGTGAATTGTAATTTAACATTACTTTTTCACATAGCTTTGTCGCGTCAAGTGCAAATTATGTTTCTTCTTTTCTGGACAATGAGAATGTTGTTATCTTTTATTTTAATTTTGACGTGTTAACTATAGTGCATAAATTCTCTTTTTAAGTTACCAAAGATGGTCGATTAGTAGGCCACGAGACAAAAATTTGTACGCGTTCTGCATAAATGTAAACCATACTAAATGTAAACCATACTTACAAATTCAAGTATACAAATTGGTAGGGTAAATTGTAGAAATCGTAGAAGATCATCTAATTTGTAATGCAACAGTTCTTCAATCATCCGTAATCACACAATTATCTTAAAAATCACTCATAGTCCGCGTATTGTTAAAGTAAAGTAAGTAAACTGATCCCATAAACCGAATTTTAAACCTCTGGCAGTCACAAAAATTGCAGTAAAGGAAATTCGTTGATTTCTGTGGAAGATTAAGTTCAGAATTTCCGCCATATGTCCTGATTTCTAATTCTATATCAGAAAGTATCGTTTCTCGATAGATTGAATTTGAAGGAAAGCTACTACTGCTTTAAAATCCACAGTTATTGTGGATCCCACAAGGATAAAAAAAGGTTAAAAGTTGTTCAATCACAACATTTAACCTTTTTGGATTCTACTGACCAAAATCGTTACCAGTCAAACTAAAACTTGCATGGCGATGGTTAAATTTCCTGAAGTCGCGGTATAATATAGAGAACGATCAGAATACTGTTGTGTAAACTACATTATGCGGACGTTTTATTTGGTATCAGCAGTGATGAATAAGTGAATCTCAACTTTTAAAGTTAAACTTAGTCGCAATATTTATCATCATTTACATCAATTTGATTTTCAATCAGAGTTATTTGATGTTTAATTCTGTTTGAATGATCGCTTTATTGGTTTTGACTTGTAATTGTAAATTTGAATTACGTGTTAAAAGATTAGGAAAATTTAGAAATAATTGCATTGTGTTATTGTAAAAGTTTATCTCCGGTCAGTGCGATTCGCGTAAAGCTAATTAGTTTCAAGATCCGCCGAAGTATACATAGGTGTTCAGTTTCTTCACTCTACAACATTTTACCCGAATCTCTCACCAAATGCGACAAAAAAGAATTCAAGGTAAAGATTAAGGATGTACTGCACCAAAATGCGTTTTACTCAGTGCAGGATTTTATTGAATTCTTCGCACATATATATTAAGCAGCTGTGAAGTTTGAGTTGAGCTCAAGCGTTGTTCATAATAATTAGTTATTGTATTTAAGCGAGCGCAAATTACGACCCATGAGTTCTCATGTCAAATTGTTCTATTCGTACCCCAGACCATGTCAGGTGTTAATTAAAAAATTGTAATTTTTTGGAACTGAGTTAATAAAATTATAGTCTTTATCGAGATTTTTCGTAATAGCGGATGCCGGACGTGCCTTGTGAAAATTGTATAATCAAAGATTTTCTTATAACAGATTTTGTTAGTACCTGAGTTTAATTGTGATAACTGGACAGCTGCTTATGTGCGTTGTTTAGTGACCGTTGCACTTAGCGATATATTTCCCATTTTCATAAAAGTGCAGGGCGGCCCGAATCATGGATACCTTCGGGTAAGTAGAAAATTTTCCAAAAAGCTCCATTATATTTTCAAAGGGGTTATGGTTACGATCCAATTTTAAATGGCACGAAAAGGAAAGTGGCTTCCCATTTGAATTGGGGCAACAATTTTGTTATTGATTTCTTTTTTTACTTTACTGTCTATCATTTTCAAAAGTGCGTAGTGAGGTTATATTCGAAATATAAAGTAATATCCACATTACTTTATATTTCGAATATAACCTCACTACGCACTTTTGAAAATGATAGACAGTAATGTAAAGCAAAGCTCGAAAGCCACAATAAGGCGCGCAGTGAAGTAACTGTCACATAATGGTATATCCCACTCAAGCAATGAACCTACGGCTTTTTTTTGTGATTTCACCACTGTATAGTCCCATTTTAGTAAAATTTACCAAGCTAAGAAAATTGGCACATATGCTCTTTGAGGTGGGGAGTTGACTACGCAAATATTGATTGCTAATGACTGGACCATCTTTTTGTGTGTACTTAGAACGAGTTTCACAACCTTTTGTTAAATTTACCAGATAAAAACGGTGAATACAAGTGCTTTCAGGGCAATCCTTCAGTTAAATTTCACACAAAGTGGTGAAAGTGATCTTTAATGTTTAAAGACTGCAAGTGTTGACAGCATTTGATCGTAAACAGTGTATCAATTTTAAAGGCCGCAGTGGGAATATAAATAAACATAAAAACAGTACCCTAAACCGTCTCATTTTGTAAAAATTTGGTAACCTTTTTACCTTTCACATGTGACACATTCATAAAAAGTTGCTCAAATGTGTACTATTATGGGGAGATGTTGTGAACACAAAAAAATTGCAAATAACCTGCTAATCGATTAAATTCTAAAATATCCATTATAGTTATTCATATGCTCTTGTTTTACATGAATGATTTTTTTCACTGAGGCAGTAAATGAAATTAATTATTTTAGAATTCTTTCTATTCAGCTGGCCGACTGTGAATTTCTAGCCATTCTTCACAAATTGCGTCGCAATAAAGACCGTTTTAATTATGTATCGCCCATTAGAATTACCATCTAATTTTTTCTAAGGGGTGGCTTATCTTCAGAAGAATTAAATGTTCTCAAAACAATAATGAACTTTTCATTTTCAGCGCAGGGTTTTATTTTCTGAAATATAAAGTGTTGTTAACGATCCCTTTATTAGAACAAGCATTTTATTTCAATTTTCAAAAAATATACAATAAGTGGGGCCAATTCTTTCTTTTATCCTCTATTTTATAGATAATCCACTATTCAAGGTGTAAAGTAAATGTTTTAGTTGAGAGCGTCATTGTCATGTATTTATTCTTGGAAACGCTAAAATATGGCTTTAGAAAGTTCCAAAAAGAATGGTTAGAGTGTATTCAGCATAATAATTTGGATGCGGCAGCTGAAATTTCAATCAATACCCATAAATCATAAATCGTTTTTTATGAGATTAAGCGAAAATCTGACCAAATTATGGAGCATTTGAGAAGCCGAGGCCCAAAAATTATATGATTTAAGATTCGGAGGAAGTTACTGTTGGTATCATTGGAGCCGTAGTAGCAAATCCCACTATATCAAGTCGCCAAATTGAAGCCGAATCCAGAATATAGAGGATTAATGTATATTGAAAAAACACAAATTCAGACCTTGTTGACTGATTGAGTGAAAGCGGGAATTTTGCCATTTGTATCGTGGTATAAATTCAACGTGATCCATTCTTCTACAGCAAGTTTATTTAGACAGATGGAGCTCATATTAGTAGTGTTGGAATTTTTAACAGGCACACCGAGCACTGCTGTTTAGATGCCAATCCTCATCAAACACAATAGCTTTATCATAACTATATCAAATGTTTACTGTATTTAAAACGAAGGTCCTAACTCATTACCTTTCATGTAATGGCAAGGCATAATTTTAGCACGCTTTTCCTTGACAAAACGACAATAGCGCAAAATTTATTTGTTGGCACATTGCAAAGCTCACAAAGTATGATAATAAGTATACATTTTGATGATGTGGGTTGGTTCTAACGTTACGTTATTCCCCCCATTTTACCCTGGGTAATAAACTTTGAACCCCTCTAATTTAAAGTTATATAACGAAGAAACAGCTCAAAGCTTTATTTTTGGGCACGAAACGGCACATAAGTAGGGCATATTGAATATGTACTTGGCTAAGGAAAATATTTTGTCATATTCCACCTTATCGTTAATACATTATGACAGTTATAGACATAAGCAACAATTTAAACCAAAAATTCGTGCAAAACGCGAATGACGAATTCGCAATAAAAAAATTGAATTCGCTGCTGCGAATGCTTTTCATGCTTTTCATTCGGAAAGAGCAAAGATATGGTAATGGTAACTTGTACCACGTGGAGGGCAGAACTATCCTCTTATGAACAAAACGTTATATTCTAATAAGTTCCAAGGGCACCCTCTTTAAAATGGGGAATTATAAGCAATTATTTACATTTATATATAATGACATAACAATAATTCATTGAATGTACTATCCGCCTACAGCAGCGGTATCATTCAACCTTTAAAACGTAGGTGATATAATCAGTAAGTTCATGCCAACTCGTATAGCACACTTTGTTTAATTATTTATAACGCGATTAAGTAACATTCATTTAATTTCGTGCTTTTAACTTTACCGATTCGCATAAATATTTAGGTAGCCAAAGGTCGGTAGCAACAGAAATCATCGTTCGCGCGTATGCCCACGTGAAAAGTGGGTAACACCACTTTGATGCTGATTAAGTGGCTTGATGAATACAAATTTGCGTCAGATAAGTGTGGGTGCACTTCAATGTATACAAATGCAGACCTTGTATGTCTGCATGCTATGTATTTGACCGAATGCTTCTGACGATTTCGAAAACGTACTGATGCTTTCGCACCTTGTACATTGCACGCATTTCCAAAATAGTTTCTGTTTAGCGTTTAACAATTGAAAAAGAAAATATTGGATAAGTCGGGAGATCTAGCGCGCCAACGAATACCATCTCTCTAACCAATCCAACGATTTGGAGTCTGGGCTATCCAAATAGTTTTTCACCATTCTGCTATTATTAGTAACCTGATGTAGAAGGGACCCATCGTGTTGAGGACTATATTAATTCCTTTGAATAATATGAAGACGTGATAATCATCCACGACCATTTAAATGCTGATAAAATTAGTACAAGGTGGATCCTTTGGTCCTGTACTGTATGGCCGACTGTCCAAATAGTCCATGCAAATTGGACTTTTTACAAAAGAAAATTGTTAATGGATCTTTGCCAAGTGGATATGTTAAAATGGCTAATACAAAAAAATTAATACGTGAGCAGGGGAGAGGGACTAAGTTTTTGTGGAGGGTGAAAAGAGGTGAAAATCGTATGACGGCAATTTCCGGCAAAAGTTAAGATCAGAAACAAAAGTGTTCAATGGTAAAGTTGTAGATTGTAAAAAACTCTACAACTCAGTTGAACACTTTTGTCTCTGACTTCAAATTTTGCCGGAAATTGCCGTCATACGATTTTCACCACATTTTTCGCGTATTTTTTTTGTATTTGTTATAGACGATTTTAACATATCTACTTGGCCAAGCTCCATTAACAATTTTCTTTTTTTTTTCTTAAAATATGGTTAATTCGCCTGGACTAATAGGAGAGTCTATGGAATGGAGAAGAAAAGAAGAAGTACTGCCGATAATGTTCAGCGTTTATCCGTCAACAGGACATGTGATGGCTTTTGGAATAATGAGGGCATTTTTCTTATTGACTTTAAATAACGCAACACACACCAGTCAATGGGGCCTATTATTATTAACACTCCTGCACAAATTAAGGCAGAATAATATGGAAGAAATCACGTGGGTAATTGACCAGAGGTGTGCACATGCACATCGTACCAGTATCAGTACGAATCGAAAGAATATTTTTTAAGGACTTTAAATTGTTGTTAAGCCACACATAAATGTTGTGGGGAACTATATTGCAAAATCAAATTGAGTTGTTAGTCTACCCTGTTTCTTTCATAGTCAGGTCGTAAATATTTGACACCGCTCGCGAAATTCAGACAATATTTTCTGTTTAAAGTGCCCTATCCGTTTTTAGTGTAAAACGACATACAGTAAATTGTAGTCGATTGATTTGGGAGTGGGCCTGCGGTTTTACGTGAAACGGTTCCTCGGGTGACTTCAAGGTGATGCTGAAATGAGAACTATTCTAAATATAATCTTGATAATTGTAGAGAATCAGTGAACCGAACAGTACTCATCAACCATGTCTTAAATAACGTATTCTGCACAATCGTGAACAAAAGATACCAGTGAGGGTTAACTTGCAGCAAATTAGGTGAACATTCGAAGAGAACTGTTGCAGATTGGCCATTAATTATTATCTAATTAGGGAGTATTCATGGGGATTGCAAAGGATTTAATTGTCAAAACTAGGAACAGATACACATTTTCTACTAGTGCCCATCGCAAGCGATGAGCACTAAATTCTGCCTTGGATTGCACCAATAACGTTAAAAGCAGTTGAGCGATTGAGTTTCAAATTTGCCACTATTTTTACGAATTAAAAAAAAATTGATTTTGATCTTTCGAGGCTCGCAACAGAAAATCTGCTTTTTTTTATTACTAAAAATGTCTTTTCTATGGCGGTTGGGGATAAAATTTAAACGTGTAATTTGCGCAATCCTAAGCCCAGATTTAAATAAGCCCCTAAAACAGTTTTATTTTACTTAATATAGGTAATATACACAATAATATGGTCTGTAAAAGATAATTGCAATCAAGTAAGAAATTATTTACTTTCTGAATTTCTTTTCGCGTTTGAGGGTAGAAAGCCTAACACGAGGTCTTCAACAAGGGCGATGTTTTCGTCGGTTACGCCGTTCTTTCTATTCTGCGGTTATCTTCCAAAGATTCCAGCCCCATTGGAAATCGTTTTGTCCAAGCTTCCACTACAGAATAAGACAGTTGAGGAGAAACACCTTCTCGAATAAGAAATTTGCCCCCAGCTCGGTACCTACTCAATTTTTGCGATTTCTGACATAGTAAGAAAACTAATTGACATGAAGTTAATGTGTTCTAAGTTCGTGTCTTAGAAATGCTGGTACTCATCTGCTGTCTTTGAATAGATAGAAATTTGAAATATATTTAAAAAAACGTTGTCACTAATTCTGGTCATAAAACTATACCGAAATGCTTTTACGGAAATTATTGACAAAATTGAAGAAAAATTACCCACAAATGTCTATGAACTAATAAACGTACAAAGTAATGTAAAAGTATTAGTGCAGCAAATTATCGAATTGAATGAAATTATGTTGGATATGAAGTAAGATTCAGATGATTATTAGGACACTATGGAGGCTTTATTGATTGATGTGTATGTTAGCGAACTCCTCAAGCCAATTTTAGCAAATCTCGATACTAAGCATAAGCTTTCGACATTTTTTGACAAAATTGAGTCGCAGTTACGAGCATTAGAGAGGTGTAACATCCTATACTGTTGCCGCCATATTATAGTCCTAGATGTTTTCATGGATTTTCTAAAGTAGGAAGTTAAGAAGGAAGGCAGAATTTCCTTAGGCATGCATGAGTTGCAAGGGTAAAAGAAAACGGTTGACCCTATAAGTTTTTCTTGCCCATTATCATTATTTGCAAAGTTGCTGCTTCAGAAACGGAACAATGGGACGTGGAAATTAAAGGAGAAATTGAAGCAAATTTTATAAAATTTTCCTTAGAACCGAACACAAAATTACGTCACCGTACGGTTAATTGAACCAAAATCTAAAGTATCTCCTGTTAAAAAGCTGAGGATATACAGACCGGAACTTAACTGCAGTCAGTGGAGTAAGGATGTTTCAAAATTTTAAGACCAACTATATGAAACGCAAACACCTGTGTATTACTGGTCAGATTCTTCAACAGCACTATCGTGGATAAAACGAGAGGACCATTGGAAACTTTATTTGGAATAGTGTTGAAGAAATTAGACGTTTCTCCTGCCCTAAAAATTTGTATCACGTTCCTGGTGACATGAATTCAGCAGATCTTCCATTAAGAGGCTGTTCCCTAAAATTTTAGCTGATGGAAGATGGTGGGAGGGTCCCCTGTGGCTATACCAAATCAAAACTTTGAGCATGACGAAGAAGAAGTGAACCAAGAAAAAAGATAAATGGGCGGATCATCTCTTTCTGTGGAACAAGCCGTTCCTGGTATTATATAAATATTTTTAGAAGTTTATAAAATGTCCAGTGGGATGGATTAGGCGATTTACTAACAGTATAAAAAATCCAAGAAAATGTAACTATGGAACGTTTCTAAATGTTGAAGAACGTGGCTCAAAAACGATAGCCCGTTTAATATAAGAATGATTTAATTGAATATCCAAAGCTATCATTATTGTGCCCTTTTATGATGAAAAAAGATTAATTAGACTACGCACTAATATTTCTGACAGGAGAGATGCTAAAGATTTTTGTATGCCTTATATACAAGCATGAAATTGTTAAACGTTTGATTTTTGAGGAACTTGTTCAGAAAGGACATACTCAAATCTCGGAAAACCATACTAATTGTTGTATACATATGGAATATCTGTAACAAATTTCGAGGTAAAGTAGGTACTAGATACGCCTGTCATATGTTTGCCAGATCGCTCGATTCCAACCCCTACAGAAGTAACTGTCTCACAGTTAGAGCTGGGCAGTATTCGATTTTGTAAATACTTTTTAGTATTCAAATCCTTTAAAGTATTCAAATACTTTGTAATTAAATACTTTTATGGAAGCAGTATTTGTATTTGTAACTCAAATACTTTCACAAATATTTAGTATTCGAATACTTCGCAAAGTATTTGAATTTGGATACTTCGTAAAGTACCTATTCGAATACTTCGCAAGGTATTTGAATACTTTGAGAAGTATACTAATCGACTGCACCAAAATTTCTCGGGAAAACACTTTTTCTTATTAATTTTGGTGCGTAGAATCCAAAACAATTCGTACTTTTTCGATCAGACTTCTCAATCAAAAGTTATAGATTAGAAACCAATTTCGAAAGAAAATTCAAAGGGCTGTAACTTTTGAAATAGTAGCCCAATCTTGGAACTGTTTGAAATTATGGATTCTACAGACCACATTCTATAAGAAAATGTTTTTTTCCGGTCGATCTGAGATAATTTTTTTTGGCCTCAAAAAAAGGCAGTGTATAACCTTCCTTTTTTACGAAAAATCGTCTACACCAAAATTTCTCGGGACTTTTTCTTATTAATTTTGGTGCGTAAAATCCAAAACAATTCGTACGTTTTCGATTAGACCTCTCAATAAAAAGTTATGGACAAAAAACTAATTTCGAAAAAAAATGCAAAGGGCTGTAACTTTTTATCTAGTAGCCCAATCTTCAAACTGTTTGTAATTATGGATTCTACGGGCCAAATTCTATAAGAAAATGTTTTTTCCCGGTCGATCTCAGACAATTTTTTTTCCGGCCTCAAAAAAAGGCAGTACTTTTGTTATTCAAATATTTGAGAACAATTTAGAAATGCTTAGGGAGTTTCCATTGTCACAAAATCAAATATAAAAATCCGATACATCTGAATACCGAACTCGATAGTCTAGTAACTTAATTTATATCCTTAAGACCAACCAAGGCGTACGCATCATGTGCACGACGTACGATCGCTTTGAAAACTGGTACACGTATTCTTAAGCATATAACTGGTATAAGAAAGGTCCTGGTAGGTACCTCCTATATAATAATATAATAATAATAACTTTTTTTCACTACTAGCGTCTGATGACATGATTATTAACCTTTTTTCCACTTGTAAAGTAGGCTTTCTCGGCATTTGTTCAAAGTGGTTAGTAATTTTGTATTATTAACTAGTAGTCAATAATGAGAACTGTCACGCTGTCACTTTTAGAAAACACAACCCGAAATTTCGCTCAATGAACGTTTAGACAAGTTCTCTAAAACGAATAATTGCCACCATTCGCAATTTCCAGAGAAATTACATACCTAAAATTATCACATTTTGAAAAAATTCGAACGAAATTAATCTTTGAAAAATCTCAATGACAGAACAAAATACGGCCTGTTTGACTTGTACTTCCACGTACTTGATTGACATGTTAAATTAAGAAACAAACAATTCTGTCCAACCGTTAACTCTCTTATCAATATATATGTTAATTTAGAGGATTTAAAGTGCTAGTAGTGAAAAAAATAGTATATATACCACGGTAGAGAAGTCTATTATTGCCTTCGCACCTTACACCCCCCGGCGCAAGCGCCTCGAGATGTAATCTTGGTGCTCAGGCAATAATAGTGGACTTCTCTACCTTGATATATAATGTACTATTACTCCCCTTAAATTTGTATATAACAATAGAAATATAAAAAAAGCTAACCCCATACAAAGTATAACTTGATTTTTTAAGTAGTATTAAGCCTTTTATCTAGTATACTATTTTAAATTTTTAATGTATTTGAGTGACAACTATTTGAATCCTTTTTGCTGTATTGGAATACTTTTTATAGCATTCGAATACCTTTGATAGTATTAGAATGCTTTTGAAAGTATTCGAATACATTCTAAAGTATTTGAATACTTATTTTTTTAAGTATTTGAATACTTTTCAATGTATCTGTATCTAGTATTCGCTTGTGCTGGACGTAAAAGTATTTAGTATTCAAATACCTTTGATTTGTGTAAAGTATTTACTATTTAGTATTCAAATACTTTTTGAAAGTATTCTACCCAGCTCTGCTCACAGTGAATCTCGTAATAGTCCACTAATCGGTAAAGTGGCGGGAGAGACCACAGCCAACGTTTCTCAATACATAGTAACAAATCAAGCGACGCCCGTTTGAAAATATTAAATGAGGAATTCAAGCATGTTACAGTATTGAAGAGCAGAAAATTCATTCACATCCCGTCAGTTTCTCACATTACAATTCACCTTCGTAAGCTTTCTTTTCGTTCATAGAATGCGTTATGCTCAATTTTTATAGAAAGGAAACCTTAAAGGGAAAATCAAAACATTATCAAAAAATCGATTTTTAATTTCAGATGTATATAGGTACAATGTTAAGAGTTATCTAAGTTCTTAGGTTACATTTTGTTGTTATTGATGCTTACTCAAGGTGTTTCTCATTTCATCAGCTTTGGCCTGAAACCAACAATCTAACCTAACTGTTTTTATTTACGGCTGTAGAAATGTTTCTATATGGTGTCATAGTGCTTTCGTTCTTTAGGTAGGTATTTCCACACTACTTGAAACTTGGCTGTGGCCCGGTTGTACAATGTCAGGTTAAACTTCAGGTTGGTTTAACTGAGGGATTTCAGAAATACGATTGGCCAACTTGTGAAATATTAGCCAATCAAATCCTTTAACCCACAATTCAACTACAAACTGAAGTTTAAACTGATATTGCACAACCGGGCCTGTATCATTATCGAAAAGTAAGTAGCGTAGCAGTGAAACTACTTAGACTTTGGCTACTAGCAATAATAATCATTTTTCATTAAAATTACTTTCAGTCAAAACCTACTATTAATCGCTCGATAGACTGGGCAATTTCGAAAAAAGTTGGCACCAGGTAAAAACATAGTAAATAAATAGTAGTGGCTTATTGGTTATGGGATGAATTTATTTTGAGATACCCTTGTGTAAGTAAGGGCGAACACTTGATTATTTTCAAACAGTTCCCGATTTACATCTCTGAGGTTAGCAGTCACGCTCTAACTATAGATTAATGTGACTCAGAAATCCGAATTGTTTTTCGTGCAGCCAACTTTGATTAGATTGTTACTATGATCCAACTTAAATTAAATATAGAGTAGGTTGATACACTTTAAAGCTTACTTGAGTAATGGTTTTTTGCACATCTGTTTCGCCAAATATTCCAATACTGGGTGATTTAAAAATATGATGAAACTTGGCTCATAACATACGCGCTGCTGTGTGTTTCTGTAAAACGTAAACGTTGAAAGGGCAAAGACACTTATGAGAAACTTCGCATTGTGAATGTCCAGAAGTGCAAAAAACAGTTTTTTTCGTATTTATAGATTCTGCTAACTGTTAAAAAAATTTTAAGACGTCTACGTAAAATACTTTTCAAACTGTCATTTAGGAAATTAAAATAAGGGGACGACTTTTCTAAGTATAGAATTACAGTATATTTACTATAATTGTCACAAAGAATTCTTAAAATAAACTAGAAGTAAATAATTGTTGAGGCTCTGATACTAGGGACGATCTTTCTACTGAGCACGAATATTCTTGCATTAAACATATCATACCACTGAAAAAAATGGAAATTTCTAGTTCGCGATTCTTAGAAGAACTTATAAATTGATTTTGGCAAACTGAAATGATAAACAAATTTTACTTACTTCATTGGAAATGCAACCCATTTATACTTCGTGGTACGAATACTCAAGAAAATACACAAGTAACGGAACAAATAAAAAAAGTAACAATCAAAGAACTGCAAAATTATTTAAAGGGGGAGCCTAACTATTAGGGTGGCGGGATGTGAATTTGATCGCGATCATTACGTTAACTTAAAATCCAGTGAAAAGATCCCCATTTTCATAATAAGTAACACACCAAATGTACAAAGTGAAGCAATAATAATGTGACGCAACTAAGACACTACTAAAAAAAAAACCGTAGACACCCAACCCCCAAACTATTTTTTTTGTCATGCAACATCTACAATTACATTCCTTATGGAACAACTACCAATCAACGATTTTTAGTTCTCTATATACGGTACCATAGTGATCAATATCAAACAGAAAGCTTTTGAAATACATTCCCCTGTAATTCAATTTGTACTGGCCATCAGGTATTCCTGGAGGTAACTTACTTGCAAGTGTTCTCCAATTGCAGAGATGATAAGGGAAATTCTGAAACCAATTAATAATTAATTAAGGTTCTTCGATATGTAAAATTACCTTTCGTAATGGACAAGTGTGTACGTTACCACATTCATGATTACTTAAACCCATAATGCGATTTTCAAGAAAGTCACAATATGATATTTGAAAACGTAAGGGAAATATGCGATATTCGTTAGACAAAAACAGGTATGCTTGAGTTGTAACCTAAGAAAAACGTTAAATGTCCGATTCTTTTAAATAATACAGTACCCCTACATAGATCTCTTTATCGGCTACATCGAACTTTGGAGACACGGAGACATTTGTGGCAAAATCTGTACGGTTAAATTTGAATGTTGATACTCTAAGATAATTTAATAATGTCTGGTTATAGTCCTTCAAGGCGAAACGTTCCTTTTTTATTTTGTACTCATTCTGGTTGAACTGAAATGGATGGTAAGCAACAACTTCTGTCTTAAATGTCGGTACATACTTTAGAAAAGAAATCGACGTCTGATGCGATCCCAGTGGTAGTCAATCCAACTATCAATAGTAAATGGTTCATGACTGAAACATAGTAAGAAAATGGAAATTTAACTTGGAAGTGATACGAATGGTCCAATTTAAAAAAAGAACTGCTAAAAGCTTAACGAACCTATTTTGCAGTCTTCTCTATATCGCACTATTTTACTAAATGTCTCTTCTGACCGCTACACACACACGCTACAGTACACTTTTTGTTTTTACCGGTATGCAGAAATATGATAAACAATATGATTGTTCGCATGCTATCACATGTAGATCCGTTAAATTAGTTTTTAATGTAAAAATAATTATGCATAGATACTAAATCAAAGGACGTAGCCTCGGACGTAGCTTTTCGTTCTAGTCCGAGAGTTGGTGGACATTTTTGGGTAGGTATTTGAGGCACGCTGAAAACTTGTCCAATACTTCTTCAATAATACCCAAACATAGAATTTATTTATTTATTGTTCCTCTCTTGCTCTGGGCCCTCAATAGGCGTTCGCCCAATTACAGAGTGACCCGCTAAATGCTTTTTAGATCTTAAGTTGTTCTATACTACTTCGGTATTTACCTTACGAATTAAGAAAACCGCAGGGAAACCTAATTCGGAGTAGCCGGCAGAATGCTCGAAACAGTGTTTTAGCGTATGCCTGCATATGTCTGAAATTGATTCACAAATCAATGACGCAGTGCCACAGACTCCCCAAAAATGATACCAGCTCTCCTACCATTCTTAAAAATTTACAAAATGTTAAATGCTCGCTTAGAGACTACTTGCCAATTTATAATGATTTTGTAAAGTAACAATTCCGTTACAAGAATCCAAACATTACATTAAACGATCGTAAAATAATTCTGATTGGTATATTTTATGCAGGGCGTGCTATAGGTACAGGCTGATTCGAATTCGAGGGCCCCCACAGAGATCTCTGAAATTGTAAGAGATCGGTGGGTAGTTTAAATTTGGCAAAGTTGCGTATTTTGATGCTTAACAAAATGCCGTTGTGAAAGTGAAAAAAATGGCTTCTATAAGAAAAAAACAACGCTGATGATGGTTAAGCGGAAAAGAAACGTCAGATTTAAAATTTAAAATTAGCATCTTGTAACTATCATTTCTGATTGCATTCTGGCCCTCTAGATCTCCACTACATTCTCCTCCGCTTAAATAACATAATCCTGGAGGTAGACTGGCGGTCTACGCTCTCGAATTGAACGACGCAGTATGGGAGAAGATGGTGCTTCTTCTTCTGGAGCGGTTACTTCTGCTTCTGGAAGTTCTAGGTTAATGTGAACTGGTTCGTGCGACGAAACTGAAAATCGAGTGTATTGGTTATGATTTTGTTGAGTTTCTAACTCAGGATGATCTTCGGCGTTTTTCGGTTGATCAGCGAAGGAAACTCGTGTAATTGATTTATGTGACGTTTCAGCGTTCGTCTTTCATCCAAAACGAAGATGAGGTTACCTAATTTCTTCACCACTTTTCCTGGTTTCGGAATTCGGTATGCTTTGATTGTAGTCATTGCATTGTAATCCAAGTATCTGTTATCCATCTTATAAATTGTGCTCTTAAAAATAAATTAGCAACAGAGATTTCTCTGTCGCATTCGCACTTCATTCGACATTAGCAGGATTCGAGGCCTTTCCGTAGATCGACTACGTTTTTGCCAATTGTTTGGTTTGCTCCTTGCACGGTACATAGAGAAAAATGCTGCGACACAACATATTCTTCTCCGGCGATAAATGTTACTAACCCTTCATAAGACAGGTCAGGTGGTTATCTAGGAGCGACTAATGCATTATGAACCCCATAGTAAACAGCTCCAATAGATCGGCAAGGGCAGCTTGTTTGCATTTTTTTTTGTACCCGTAAATTTCCCTCAGTCTAAGGTAATTTTCAAAACGCTCGTGGTATACCCAAAAGTCTTCCTTTTTCTAATCGAATATTTCGAAAGAATGAAAGATGTAAAGTGCATTGCGGTGCTTGAACACCAGGGCTGCCGTTAATTTCGGTTCGATAATTGATAATAAACGCTCAAATTGTTTGACAGGTAACATGGTGAATTAATACACTATATATCCAATTATCCACACACGTTCAAATGCAATAGAATCAATCTTCATTTGCACACGATTTGCGATAAGAAAAGTAAAAGGAAGAAGACTCGCTAAAAAAAATTTACTAACGAAAGTTGCCTCCAGAATATTCGCCCCTCTCTCTTCCATAAGCAACTTGCTAGGATAATTTGATTCCGGCGAAGTTTGCGGAGGCCTGTATTCCAGGGGTGAATTTTGCGATTATCAATTTTTCTGCGAGAGATTGACCGACAAGTAAGACAACAGAACTGAGTGATGTTTATGGTGCAGAATGTGTTTTACACTTAGTATAATAATTAATACCAGTGAAAGTTTCAATAAAATGTAGGAGTAGGTACCATGAACAATATGAATCATAGTAAACGCTTTCCTACCAAAGTTCGTGGTTCTGTGACAGGTATAATAGTTATTTATGTATCAAGGGCATTAAGGCGATATTTATGCCGAGAGCGACAGAGCTTAAGGGCCTCTGACTCGAGGGATTGTTAGTCGCCCGAGGGTTGAATATCGAGTAATGCCTGAGGTCCATACAAAATTTTATTTTTCATTTGCCTATTATATGCCAATTATATCGCCTTAATGCCCTTGATACATAAATAACTATTATTTTTCATACTTCCAAATAATGTATTTCCAATATAGGTACAAATGTAATGAATAATTGGCATATAATAGGCAAATGAAAAATAAAATATGTATAAGACAATAAGTATCACGGAAAATTCATTTTAATCTCAGACTCTCTTAGTGCAATAACGAGCTTACAAAAACTATATTCAAATTAATAAAAAGTTAATAAAATCATTCTTCTCGCACTTCAAGCACCACTTCTGAAGCTCATATACAATAAACACTACAATATATTCATTATAATTACCCCTAAAATTAGTAAGAAAATACGCGATTAACTTCAAAACCTGGCGTATTTAGCAAATTAACTTTCTCCTTACGTTTTTTTGGTGGATTTTCCTCGAGGCGTGCTAAAGGACCAATGTCAAAAAATGGAAACAGTACACGCACGTCCTGTTTAGCAAAGGCAAGCATTAGACGAAGGCATCTTAACATTGTACGCGTTAAGAATAATAAGAATTAATTAAATTGCTGCATTCCGATTAGTAGAAATGTGTAGCATTCCATTTAAAAACGTAGGACGATGAGCGTAAATTGAAAAGAGACGTAACTACTACATTTGCAAGGACTAAAAGTATAAAACGGGAAAATAGCAGACTGCTTGGCGATGTATACGATCAACTTTCCTGCAAAGCAAGATGCTCTTTAAAAGTATGTTGCGGATGCGTTAAGGATACGAATTTAACTTTGGGGAATTTTCTTAAGGGGTTAACGGGAACGGGAGGGGAAATAGATGTGAATGAAACTCGCAGACAATTAATGATAGGGATTCTAAATCACTTGTTTTGACTTTATGTATCGTTTAGTGGTTATTTTTGGGATTTCAACAAAAATTCGTGCCAAGTATTTTTAATTAAAATCTTCTTTCTCCCTGAAAATGCGGCTGCATGGGGCGAGACGTGCGATATTAAAAACATAATTGACTGTGTTATATTTTAATACCAACTTATAAAAATTAAATTGCGATATTGGACGGCGTGAAAAAATTACGGTTTAGTCGAAGTTCGTAGGTCAACGCTCGAAATAGTTTCTGAGTTTCGAGATGTTCCTTCAAGAGAAGAAGAAAAACAAAAAGCGCTTTGACGGAATGTTTTAAAATTCTGAGTTTCTCCCAAATGTTGAAAACAGTTCTTTTAGGTGGCCCTCAGCACAAACTGCGTAAAAACCATTTTTTTGGGAAATGAATTCTGTTGTGGTCGTTGTTTGTGCTTACGATGCAAGGGATTTACCCTGTTTCGGAAAAATTATAACCAATATCAAACATACGTAGTTTTTCGCGAGTAAAGATATATAGTAATAATCTATAATAACGAAAATCATGCTATAAATGAAATAAAGAGTACCCGAAAGTTCTTTCTGACTAGTATTTCTAGTTTAATGGGGACGGTATCAAAAAGATTCTATAGGAGGAGAATTATTAATCAAAAAAATTCCTACGCAGATTTTCAAAATTCAAAATTTCCGATAAAAGATCTACTGAAGATTTTAAAAATAATGTGGAAGGAAGTTTGGAAAACTATTTATCTGCACCGTTAAAAAGGTAAGAATTCAAATATGTCTGATACATAAAGATCTCTTAATATAAACAAGCAAGAATATCAAACCTCTTCACTCAGAGTGTTAGAAATTACCAGGGGGGTAGCCACTCCCGAAATCACTGTACATATATTTGCCCCGAAATGACGCCGCAATCCCCCGAAATCCTCCGAAATCTAGCCGAATTCCTCGCAATCCTGCCGAATTCAAGGAAATCACTCCGATTTCCTAGAAATCTCAGCGAAATCTCGCCGAAATCCCCGCAATCCTGCCGAATTCAAGATGTACAACGAGGAAAAAGAATAGATTCCCAAACCATTGGAAGCAAGGTGAGCTAGTGTTAATTCCCAAACCGAAGAAGCAGAACGACGAACGAACAAACTATAGGCCAATCTGCCTATTCGACATACTAGGAAGGGTATATGAGACAATTCTAAATGAGAGGCCAGTTTCGAATATAAAAAAGGGCAGGAGATATAAGCCCCACGCAGGTAGGTTAACCATTGCTGCAATCGACAGGGAATGAAAGATACTGAGCAATGGTCCTATTGGATGTCCCGGATGCTTTTAACGTAGCGGATTGGGGACTTGTCCGGAAGTTAATAGAGAAAATAAGACCTGCTGAATGTATTAGAGGATTATTTACGTAAAAGGACAATTAAAATTAAAAAATACACAACAAGGGAGTTCCACAGGGGTCAGACCTTGGACCGACCCTGTGGAAGATATTATATAACGATGTTATGAGGGTATCCGTTTCAAAGGGGACAGAAATCGTGTGTTAGGCGTAATAAGTGTTGAAAAACCCAACGAAATAGTAAATGTCACTTTGCATGCAGTCAATGATCAATGACTGGATGAAGGCAAGCAAGATTATCGATGAAGGAGGGGGGGGGGCACGTAAGAGAGGCAACAAACAGAGAACAGTTAACGGAGAAGCTCAGTACACCCCTACCAAAAGTAGAACGACCAACTCATGCAGTCCGTTATCATGTATGGAGCCCAAATCTGGGCGGAGGCGATGAGGATCAACAAATACAGAAACATATGGATATGGAGGCAACTCGACCGCCTATTTTTTCTAAGAAAGGTCTAATCTACGTAAGCGCGCATTCTAAATTATGTGATATATCGTCGGAAATTTTGTACAGTTTCAAAATATGCAATAAAATGTGGTATATTTCATTTAAAACTTTGAATTATTAGCTGCACCTAATACAATTTATATTCAATTTGTTTTAACTCCTACAGCGTTTAGTCGTGGAACAGTCGCCAAATAATTTGTTTTCCTTTGGCAGGACTGAACACGCATTGGGTCGCAATTCTAGAGGGCGTTTTAGCTCCCTTGCGTCTCTTGCGGAAACTTGTTAGCGATATTTTGACGAATGCCTCATAATAAAATAATGTTTGCTATTTTAGAACTGTTACCACATAAAAAATTTCTCCCGTTATCCTGATTATTCGTATTGGTTACTAAGAATGTTGAGTTTTAACTGCACTAATTCTTTGCGCGTCTAGTCTGTAAAGCTTTTGCTTTTCTTTGCCTACGCCTATTGGGCAACTTCGAAACTCCCTTCTTTTGGTAACGGGTTGCTCCTTTAATTTCAGATTCTTGTTGATAATCAATCCAAAGTAGCCTATGCCTATATTAGCTTGATCACCAAGTAAGAATCGATGCTACCCTTTTTCATTTAAGTTTCCACGAAGTTTTTCATGAATATGTTACAACTCTAACTATCTCTTAACCGCATACAAAACGAAATGGTAAGGATATAAACATTGTACCCTGCTCTCACAGCTCTGTCATCTGCCCATGTCTTAAGGTACTTTTCATTTGAAACTTTGGTAAAAAAAAATCCAATGGCGAAATATCTCCGGGTATGCCTACAGATGTGGTGTTTGTGTGGTTTAAACACTAACGTTATTTTTCATATACTGCGCACTTATTTTGAGATAGAATGATTTGTGTTAGACTATGTTTAATAATAGCCTTTACACCTGCACCTGCACTATAAAGGATTTTTGCTTCTGAATCACACAGGTGACTCAGAAAAGAAATCTGTCTTCCTTACCGTATTTGTATCCACGATTAGATAGTTTGGTGATTAGGTGGACTGTTTCGTAGCCTACGGACAAGTGTAAGGGTCTCCACAGAACTTTTAAGAAGACATCGGATCGTGCTTTGCTAAAGTGCGATGTACAAGTAATTTTCCAACAAATAATCAAAAATGAGACCTCTCTAACGCTTGCAAAATTGTGATATATCACTTCGAGTAACATACTTTTAGATACTGAATGCTGAGACAGCTAACTTCACATTAAATTAAACCTGCGATTACATTACCGAAATATTATTTCTAACTTCACGACAGTTTAATTGTAGTTACCCTTCGTTATTAGAATAAGTAACTCGCAGTCTTAGCCAGTCTGCTTATAGAGTAAATGACAAAAGTTGGACATAGGTGGTGCTTATGAACGAAAAGTTACAGAGACGCTACTAGTTACTGCTGATTACCTACTTTATTTTATTATCATTTATTGATGACAAAAATAATTATGGTTAATTTTTCCTGAGAAATAATGATATAATTATATGAGCTCATACTAAATAACCTACGGCAATAATTTAAAACGTTATTTTTGTTCTAATAATAGACTAATGCTACTAATTAATAATAATCTAAATAATTGAATTAAAAGGGTACGTAGCGTACTAAGGGGTTATAATACGATGATAACCCTGCACTTCAATACAACCCGGTAAATAACGCTGTGATAGGTTTTCAAAAAACTACTCTTGTATACAATATCTTATCGGTTATTGTTGGTTACGTAGGATTTTGATTGTTTTATAAGTGTATTTATAATCAATATCATATCAAAGTTTGGCAAGCATTCAAAAAATGCAAACATTTCAACAAATTGGAATATGTATCTTATCTTTGATTCATAACTATTTTGGTCGGAGAGCGCAGGTGTTTTTAACAAATCAAACTCAAATTTGCCAAAAATTATGCGGTCTAATTTCGTTTTGCCTAATACCCACTTAATGCATAGCATATCGCAACTTCCTATGATCGTATCGACCAAATTCTTTGAGTAAAACGGGCTGCAGTGCAAATATAGTCAGAGGAGGCCGGTGAAATAAAAGAAAGATGAATGAGCACCAAAAACAACTAAGCAAGACTACCGAATAGAAAAGCATTTATCGCAATATTATTTTCGGGGGAATTCAATTGTGCAAGAGTATGACAAATTGCTCTGGGAGTGGTTACCGTTTCCTCGTCTTGTTTACGATTGTTTATAAATACCTGTATCAGTTTCTCTAAACTTTATAAATAGTGTACTACAACAAGCACTGATTTTGTACATGATGACCAAGTAATGATAAAGATCCGTTAGCTGTAACGAATCAGTACGAAATTAATTCATGCTTCTTCGCGAAAATATGCGCTTAAATCCGACCTTCTTACTCTACGAGCTTTAGTGCAAGCCACGTCGGAAAGGAAAGTTCTTAAATTTGCCAAGACTCATCTCATCTCACCAGCCTGCTCCTCCAAAAAGCACGTGCTTAGAGTCGTCTAGTGAGGCATTAATTGAAAAGATGTTTCAGGGCAATTGAAAACTACCCTTGGTTTTTTTGTCAATGTGGATAAAAACATGACATCCCCTTAAAGCTGTTAGAACGCCATAAGTAAACCTGTTGTTCTTAGAATTGGTATTGCAATCAAGTTAAAGTGATCCTAAAATGATATCGCATTTTTTGTACCGCTCATCAAATTTCGTGACATTGCTGGGGATTCAAACATATACTTTTTGACTTTCTAACGGCATGTTCTGTATTTTTCGTGCATCAACCAAAAAATGTTGAGCTTTTTTTCAGAGCAGTTCTGAGACATTTAGCAAGTGCGGTTTTTGCATCTTCATTTTTTGAATTAGTCTGTATGACCTATCTATGGCGTCAAAAAATTCCTTCCATATCACATCCCGAAAAAGAAATACATAATGTACATCTTCCATAACAAGATGAAATTACCCTTTGATAATGAGCTGTCTTAGCAACCGTCGACGTTTAAAAGAAGTTAAATAGAAAGTAACAAAGGTTGTAATTCGCCAGTTACTGTTTTTATTTATTTAAACGACGTTAAAGCACTTTACGATGGAAAGCATATGGCTTTGCAATTTGTATAATTATTTAACACGCGCCGATTTCACACAAAAAGAGCAGTTCGAGTGTAGAGCTTTTGTGCTCTATGAGCCACCTCTAAGTGTCAAGGATTCCGTATTGATGAAAAAATGTTTACCAATAAACTTCCAACTTCTTTTATAGCACGCTCCTGTTTGCAATCATTTCTGATTTTAATACAGTCTCGTCTATACTTACATTTTATTTTAAGCTCTGCTCCCATTCTCATTAATTGGATCCGACTGTACGTGCGTGATAAAACATCTAATTAATTTAAATGTGATTAATTTTCGTGAAAAAATATAGAAAGATCAAGGAACTTGGTGTTTTCTCCTAGCTCCTTTTTTTGCGCCATCAATTACTAGAATAGGATTTTATCCACACGGAATGGATCGGAATTGAAAATGTATGTAAATATAAGCAAGCTTGCGCAGCTCAAAGCAGACTGTTTGGTATTGCGACTATAATGTGTTGCTATTTTGGGGTGTCTGGATCCGTTGCCAACTGCTCCCTGACACACATCATTATACCACCCTCTGGCCACTTAGCACGCTCTTAGCCAATCTAGAATAGTGATAGTAAATGCTGACAGAAGTAAATAAATGTAGGCATTCGTACTTTTTTGGCGGCGCGACTTTCACCCCAAAACTGTAATGCAAGCTTCGGGCGTCTTTTAAATCAAGCGACATTTTCCCGTTGTTCTTTGCGGGTTCAGCACATTGAAGTGTCTAAATCAGTTTGTATATTATGAATATAGTAAATGTATTTGCAGACGTGCGACACGCTAAATATATACTGATAACATAAACACAATAAGACACAAAGATTCCATTGAATTTACCTTCCTGCTTCTAAGACAGGCTTAGCCTCCATGAACACACACTCCTTCATATAAACTGAAAGTCTGTGAAGCATAAGCACAGTTACTATTTTTCCATTTCTGTTTGATAAATTATGTTGGATTGGCGAGATAAAAGTGGAGGTCGTCACTGGAAATTAGTCACATCGAGGACGAGTTTGGTAAAAGTGCCTGTGACAAGCATTTAGTTAGGGATTAAGTTTTAATTTGGTATATCAGCATGCTAATATGTTAACCGGAACTCGAAAATTTGAAAAATGTCCACATTAAATTCTGACTTGTCAAAGTGGTCACGACCAACATACATAAAACGTTTAATTTATATGGAAACTATTAATAAATAAAATATTTCGTTCTTGGCCGTTATTTTTAATTTTTAATGTTTGGTGTTTGAGTACATTTTCCCAAATGAGAAGGGGCAAACGCTTTATCCGTTCGTCCATTTCTCAAACCACTTTTTACTGGAGGCCTGCGATTTTAGTCAACCCAAAGGGTATATAACGTAATATACTATTTGGTCAAACACAAATACATTAATGGATCCTACATAACAACGGGCGATCAAAAATGAGTTGCTGTCGAGGCGCCTTTGGAAGTTCAAGTTAAGTACTCTTCTCCATGCAAACAAAAATTCTCAACAGCAACTTATTTTTGAATGCATAGTATCTCCGTCTGCCAGGCTCTGTCCATGTTTTCGGGCAGTGGTGCTAATTTGAATTAGTCAGAAAAGATCCCATATACAATCTGTTCGTATTAAAGTCTAATTATCTTTCTCCGGTGCCGTTCGAGTAATGAATTAAGGCCTTAATACTGTTCTGGCGCAATTACCGCATAAATAAACCACCTTATTTGTGCCGATCGATGCATCAGCTGTTAAACAATTGCGGGGCGCCAACAGGCAAACTCGTCATTAATTTTTGTGCAATTTTCCAAACATTCGCTTTTCTTTTTGTGCACAGTCCTGAGCATAAACTTTTCATTTTCCACTGTCAGGTCTCTGATGGGCGAAACCTACAGAATTTGAGAATGGTGTTATATCAAACAAGATATTAAACTAACGATTTACGCCACTGGATGAACGGTTTTGTGTATGAAGGGCATTAGGGCGATATTTATGCCTAGGGCGGTAGATTATAAGCCGCCCTAGAGTAAATATCGAGTAAACCGATAATACAGATAATAAATAATCAATTAAAATTATTTAATTGATAGATTAATCAAACAATCAGTAATCGATGATTTCTTGTATTGATTAATCAAATAATCGATTAATTTAACAGGATAATTAAACCCGATTATCGATTATCTTTTGATTATAAGCGATTAATCGATTTTTTTGCCCAACGCTAATCGATACATACTTAATTTTGCTCTGACGATCCCATGGTCACTGCCTGTCGTAACTCTGTTAAGGACTGTCACATCTTTAATGATATATTTTTCCGTGGACAGTATGTAAAGTTGTGTATCATTGACTTACAAATCTTGTATCTCCTTAGCAGAGTTAGGTTGCAATTTAAAGCACATTGCAATGTGATATGGGGTGGTTTTTAAGGGTTGGAAGGTTACAAAATGAAATTAGTCATGTTTAAGCAATAACATTTTTTAATTAAAACGCTGTGATCAATTTTTTTAGGTAGATATACTTGTTCTTTAATTAAATCACAATAGGGGTTGATTTTGAAGGTTTGAAATATTCAGAAATAATTTTCCAAAGCATCTAGAACCATTACTGAACCAAATATTAAAATTTAAACCATATTTATTTATAGGTTTTGGCCCAACGGAATAGATTTCATCCCTAAAAAATGAAGAGCGCCCATCGGCTTAATATACATTTTGAAGTGGATGCATTTTGAAGAAATTGCTAGGTTTTGTACTATTTTACGCTTTGTTTCCTGGACTCAAGGGACCCGAATCGGCCCTATTATTTAAAAATTCCTGTGATCTTCATTTTAAGAGAGACTTCTTTCATAAACGTCAAAAGCATGCATCCAAAAGGGGATTGGAATCGAAAGGGATTCTAGATATGAATTTATGATTCGAATCACAACTGGGGACTTGGACCTGTTATACGTATCCGTGATTTGAGAATTTGCTCCACCTCTACTCTCTATCTTCGGGAAGGGGTTGTGTAATGTAACACTAAAGTTAATTTCTAGAGATTTGTTTAAAAATTGCGCCAGCTGCTTTGTCGACAACTTGTTCATTAGCAACGTTAAAATAACACCAAATTTCGGCTGACGAGACTAATTTAAGTCCATTAATTTCTTTCCTATTAGGATGTAACCTTTTATTGCATTGCCGCAAACCGTCGCGTCGTCGTATTAATTTATGCGTAAGAAAAGCAACATTTAGGGAGAAATCTTATCACTGATTTTGCACATAATACTGAAATACTTGTACTTGTGTAAATTTTTCAGTAAAAGATGTTCCCCTTTCAACCAAATTCGACCTGTTTTTGTGTTTTTGTTTCCAACAACTATTTTCTTACGAATCTGCTTCGTTTTCGTTGTGCCACCCTGTATATGTAGAACCGCATAAATTTCTTAGGGATTTATTTATTTTTTTATTTAATTTATTTATTATCCCTCTCTTGTTCTGGGCCCTCAACAAGCTTGCGTCCAATTACAGAGTGACCCGCGTAATGCTTTTTAGAGGTGCCCCTTCAAGCCTTCAAGGAAAGAAGATTTTATAGGTATTAGACAACAGTGAATGGAAAAAAGAAAGAGGCACACAAGTGAATATGGAAGATGGAGGATACAAATTATTCGACACTTTTGATTTTGAAAATGGTTAACCAGAAGTTTGAAATTATAACAAGTTAATTTCTCTTTCTAAACCCTTTTTATTTTTCTTAATTTAATGGTTAATTTTTTTTTAATTAATACGCGTTTCCTTTTTTGGTAAGGTACTTTCTCCACCAGAAGATACGCATCAAGCAAACAGACCAACAAAAAAACTTTACGTAGGTATGTTTTCATCGTTAGTAGGAAGTTTGTCCTCGCGCAAACCCTTCCGATTACAATTTGCATGGAAATAATCCAGAGGCGCCCACAGGGATTACAGCGCGAGGAATTTTTCACACCTTTGGAAAAATATTAAGTATGCCAGCGTATACGTGACAGCTTGATGAATATGTTAAACATAACGCAACCCGAGTGACTAATTTCAGAATACAGGATTGAGGACACTACCACTTAACATTCTAATAATCCTTTTGTACTTCTTTCCACTTTTCCATTTTTATACATTAAAAAAAGTTTGCGGTTTTTCATTTAAAATTGAAATGTAAATCTTACGTCACCTTAAATCCCGCGACGGCCATTAACATATTGCGTATGCGAGACCCCGCGTCGTGTCTCCTGAAATTTTCATCAGATAACGGTTAACAACAAAAAAGAGGAGCAAATAATATTTATTGGCAATGTTCGAAATGTAAATGATATTCGAAAGCGATGATCGACAGTTGTCATAAAATAAGAATAAAAGGGTACCATCTGCGTGCATGTGTATATGTGTGTAGCGAGTGCAGTTATAAATCTTATAAAAATTTCAAACCCATGTAGTTGATCTTAAACAACATAAGATGATCTACAAAGAAGACAATTGGTAAAAAATTCGAATTCCATCGTTCTGTAGACTGCAAAGTTGCACTGTCCACTGAGTTACCTGGTTTTCCATTTACAGTGATTCTTCCCATATATGATATACTTGATCTTTATTCTTATATAGTATTAAAACCAAATATGCAATGGAAAACAGTTTTGAGTTAGGGGCCTTGTAAAGGTCGTCTCTATAATTGTTTCTAAATTTTCTATTTCGAGGAATCGCACGAGAAATTTACGCTTAAAATCGAGGATCTGTAACGAGAGTAATGTGTATTAATTGTCAGTGAATAATGCGAGTTTTGGGATATGTGCAGATTAACATGGTACGTGTTGTGGTAGTGCAATGTTCGTGTGGGTGTTACGTTTCTATAATTAAATAATAAAAGCAATTAACTCAATTAGAACCGATTCTCTTTATGTGATGTGTAATTGGAGTACATCTAGACTTAAATTAATTGTTGATAGTCGAGGGTATAGTAGATGGTATCATTACCGTCATTAGGTCAATTAATTGAGCTTAATCCAAATTTATATCTGCTCGTGGTTTGACGGAATATAGGTACTCGCAGAAAGCTTTAGGGAGTACCGCGGATATTTTAACACCTTTTAATAACGATAAGTAAATATTGCAATCTCAAAACCCAGTAGAATCAAAATTAATCCAAATAAAGGGAAAATATCATTGTTAATTTGTTCCCTTCATGGAATACAAAATTAATTTTCAATTGTTAAAATGAGGATAAAATGCCAAATGTTTCTAATAAAAAGAATAAAAACTCGGTAAGCTTATTTAAACTTTTAAACGTGATAGATCAAAATTAATCATTAAGTTCTTAGTTGTAAACTAGATCGGTAAATCGGAACTGCGCTTTCGCTCGTTACGGCCGATCACGGCGTTTAATTAACAATCGCCGTTTTTGTGTGGTTTACAGTCGTTTGTCAATTTTTTGTTTTTTTGCTTGATTGTTTTGAATAAATGTAGTTTGAACGTGTTCTGTGTGGTTAGAAATATTGTAAAAGGCGAAAACACAGCGAAGAAACTTTGATTCGGCTACAAAATGAACTAATATTATTTGATACTGCTTCTTTTTTTTTAGTTCAATCTCATCCTATAGGTTTTGGTAAAAATGCTTTGCATTTTAAATCCTCCGCTAGAGTGAGTTTATTTTCACAAATACCGCGGAATATAAGAATGATGCGTTTTGCGCAACAACACGACCTTTTGCGTATGCGTTTTATTTCTTTTATTAGATGGACTTATACCATCCAAATTTCGTTCAAATTGCTCCATAAATAGAGAAGTTTGCGCTCTCCGCATGCGCAATACGAGTTTTAAAAAGCGCATTTCATTTGTTTTTGTTAGAGAACCACAGAAAAGTTGTACTTCGTATATAGTAAATAGAGGAGCTTAACACAGGACCTGCGCGTTGCAAAATTAACTCCAACTACAGTGGTCACATACTTATATAGTTTTAACGGCCAAGGCGTTTTGGCGCATTCGCGGTGCGTGAAATGCGTTTGTTTTGCCCGCACCTACGTTGTTTATTGGTCACTATATCTTCATCCGGTTAGTGCGCACACTCGTCAACGGCCTGCGCAAGATCCAATTGGAGTGAATTTTATGCAACAACACTGTCTCTCTATTTATTATATACAACTCTGTGGAAGAACCTAACACCAAAGTTTCGTGCAAATTGCTCCGTAAATAAGTAAGTTGCGTTCTGCGCAACATACATGAAACCCTAATGTAGATGCTAAACAGTTTCACGCTTATACAGGGTGTTTGGTAAACATGCGGCAAAAATGAAAGAGGTTATTCCTTGGACTATTCTAATGTTATTTTATCCTTTGATGATTTTTTAAAAAACGCTTCGTTGCGAAGATACATGTGTAATTTCTGCCCTTATTACTTAAACGGTTGTTTGTGAAATCCTCTATCATGGCTCATTATTCGAATGCGTTTTTTCAAAAATCATCAAAGGATAAAATATCATTAGAATAGTCCAAGGAATACCCTCTTTCATTTTTGCCGCATGTTTACCAAACACCATGTATACAACCGTTCACACATTGCA
>NW_022170596.1:7085461-7163172 GCF_008802855.1 Photinus pyralis
TTGCCGTTTATTAACGATCCTAGAGATCGTTTATAATTTTGCATTGCTATCTGTCGCCTCCCGGTTGGTCTCTCCGTCTGTTCCTTTGTCTGTCTGTCCATCTATCTGTCCGTGTGAACGATAACTTTGTTTAGAAATGTTCGATCGCTTTTACATTTCCGTTAGTTATGAACTGAATTGCATGAAATTCAATATGGGCATAGATTTAGCCATAATAATACGCAATGCCAAAAGTTGAATCGAATCGATTCAAAATTCACAGTGCCCTTTTCGCATCTCGACCATTTATAAACCGAATTGCAAACTTGTTTACTTATAAAAGTATTTGAATGAAATTTGATACATAGGCACTTGGAATAAAGGAAAATCAAACGCCAATTTCAAAATTTGGTTTTGCGCATGCGCAGTGCCAACTTTTTATTTATGGAAGAATTTAAACGAAATTTGATACATAGGCACTTGGGGTAAAGGAAAATCAAACGCCAATTTCAAAATTTGGTTTTGCGCATGCGCAGTGCCAACTTTTTTATTTATGGAAGAATTTAAACGAAATTTGATACATAAGCACTTCAAATAAAGGAAAATCAAACGCCAATTTCAAAATTTGGTTTTGCGCATGCGCAGTGCCAACTTTTTTATTTATGGAAGAATTTAAACGAAATTTGATACATAGGCACTTGGGATAAAGGAAAATCAAACGCCAATTTCAAAATTTGGTTTTGCGCATGCGCAGTGCCAACTTTTTTATTTATGGAAGAATTTAAACGAAATTTGATACATAAGCACTTCGAATAAAGGAAAATCAAACGCCAATTTCAAAATTTGGTTTTGCGCATGCGCAGTGCCAACTTTTTTATTTATGGAAGAATTTAAATGAAATGTGATACATAGGCACTTGGAATAAAGGAAAATCTAGCGCCAGTTTCAAAATTTTATTTTGCGCATGCGCAGTGCCAACTTTTTTTATCTATGGAAGCATTTAAGTGAAATTTGATACTTAGGCGCTTGGAACAAAGGAAAATCTAACATTAGTTTTAAAATTTAGGTTTGCGCATGCGCAGTTCCAACTTTCTTATTTAGAAAAGCATTGAAATGAAATTCTTCTCATAAACTGAAATTGAAGTAGCACGTCAAAAATGGATTGCCCATGTGCAACGCTATCTTTCATATTTGTGGCCGGATTTTTACGATTTTAACAGAAGTTGCATCTTACAAATGGGAAATGAATGCAAGTGGAAATGCGCTTTATGTAAATCGTTTACGATTACTTTTTAACTTGTTTTACTTTACTGTCTATCATTTTCAAAAGTGCGTAGTGAGGTTATATTCGAAATATAAAGTAATATCCACATTACTTTATATTTCGAATATAACCTCACTACGCACTTTTGAAAATGATAGACAGTAAAGTAAAGCAAAGCTCGAAAGCCACAATAAGGCGCGCAGTGAAGTAACTGTCACATAATGGTATATCCCACTCAAGCAATGAACCTACGGCTTTTTTTTGTGATTTCACCACTGTATAGTCCCATTTTAGTAAAATTTACCAAGCTAAGAAAATTGGCACATATGCTCTTTGAGGTAACGTAAAACAGTACCCTAAACCGTCTCATCTTGTAAAAATTTGGTAACCTTTTTACCTTTCACATGTGACACATTCATAAAAAGTTGCTCAAATGTGTACTATTATGGGGAGATGTTGTGAACACAAAAAAATTGCAAATAACCTGCTAATCGATTAAATTCTAAAATATCCATTATAGTTATTCATATGCTCTTGTTTTACATGAATGATTTTTTTCACTGAGGCAGTAAATGAAATTAATTATTTTAGAATTCTTTCTATTCAGCTGGCCGACTGTGAATTTCTAGCCATTCTTCACAAATTGCGTCGCAATAAAGACCGTTTTAATTATGTATCGCCCATTAGAATTACCATCTAATTTTTTCTAAGGGGTGGCTTATCTTCAGAAGAATTAAATGTTCTCAAAACAATAATGAACTTTTCATTTTCAGCGCAGGGTTTTATTTTCTGAAATATAAAGTGTTGTTAACGATCCCTTTATTAGAACAAGCATTTTATTTCAATTTTCAAAAAATATACAATAAGTGGGGCCAATTCTTTCTTTTATCCTCTATTTTATAGATAATCCACTATTCAAGGTGTAAAGTAAATGTTTTAGTTGAGAGCGTCATTGTCATGTATTTATTCTTGGAAACGCTAAAATATGGCTTTAGAAAGTTCCAAAAAGAATGGTTAGAGTGTATTCAGCATAATAATTTGGATGCGGCAGCTGAAATTTCAATCAATACCCATAAATCATAAATCGTTTTTTATGAGATTAAGCGAAAATCTGACCAAATTATGGAGCATTTGAGAAGCCGAGGCCCAAAAATTATATGATTTAAGATTCGGAGGAAGTTACTGTTGGTATCATTGGAGCCGTAGTAGCAAATCCCACTATATCAAGTCGCCAAATTGAAGCCGAATCCAGAATATAGAGGATTAATGTATATTGAAAAAACACAAATTCAGACCTTGTTGACTGATTGAGTGAAAGCGGGAATTTTGCCATTTGTATCGTGGTATAAATTCAACGTGATCCATTCTTCTACAGCAAGTTTATTTAGACAGATGGAGCTCATATTAGTAGTGTTGGAATTTTTAACAGGCACACCGAGCACTGCTGTTTAGATGCCAATCCTCATCAAACACAATAGCTTTATCATAACTATATCAAATGTTTACTGTATTTAAAACGAAGGTCCTAACTCATTACCTTTCATGTAATGGCAAGGCATAATTTTAGCACGCTTTTCCTTGACAAAACGACAATAGCGCAAAATTTATTTGTTGGCACATTGCAAAGCTCACAAAGTATGATAATAAGTATACATTTTGATGATGTGGGTTGGTTCTAACGTTACGTTATTCCCCCCATTTTACCCTGGGTAATAAACTTTGAACCCCTCTAATTTAAAGTTATATAACGAAGAAACAGCTCAAAGCTTTATTTTTGGGCACGAAACGGCACATAAGTAGGGCATATTGAATATGTACTTGGCTAAGGAAAATATTTTGTCATATTCCACCTTATCGTTAATACATTATGACAGTTATAGACATAAGCAACAATTTAAACCAAAAATTCGTGCAAAACGCGAATGACGAATTCGCAATAAAAAAATTGAATTCGCTGCTGCGAATGCTTTTCATGCTTTTCATTCGGAAAGAGCAAAGATATGGTAATGGTAACTTGTACCACGTGGAGGGCAGAACTATCCTCTTATGAACAAAACGTTATATTCTAATAAGTTCCAAGGGCACCCTCTTTAAAATGGGGAATTATAAGCAATTATTTACATTTATATATAATGACATAACAATAATTCATTGAATGTACTATCCGCCTACAGCAGCGGTATCATTCAACCTTTAAAACGTAGGTGATATAATCAGTAAGTTCATGCCAACTCGTATAGCACACTTTGTTTAATTATTTATAACGCGATTAAGTAACATTCATTTAATTTCGTGCTTTTAACTTTACCGATTCGCATAAATATTTAGGTAGCCAAAGGTCGGTAGCAACAGAAATCATCGTTCGCGCGTATGCCCACGTGAAAAGTGGGTAACACCACTTTGATGCTGATTAAGTGGCTTGATGAATACAAATTTGCGTCAGATAAGTGTGGGTGCACTTCAATGTATACAAATGCAGACCTTGTATGTCTGCATGCTATGTATTTGACCGAATGCTTCTGACGATTTCGAAAACGTACTGATGCTTTCGCACCTTGTACATTGCACGCATTTCCAAAATAGTTTCTGTTTAGCGTTTAACAATTGAAAAAGAAAATATTGGATAAGTCGGGAGATCTAGCGCGCCAACGAATACCATCTCTCTAACCAATCCAACGATTTGGAGTCTGGGCTATCCAAATAGTTTTTCACCATTCTGCTATTATTAGTAACCTGATGTAGAAGGGACCCATCGTGTTGAGGACTATATTAATTCCTTTGAATAATATGAAGACGTGATAATCATCCACGACCATTTAAATGCTGATAAAATTAGTACAAGGTGGATCCTTTGGTCCTGTACTGTATGGCCGACTGTCCAAATAGTCCATGCAAATTGGACTTTTTACAAAAGAAAATTGTTAATGGATCTTTGCCAAGTGGATATGTTAAAATGGCTAATACAAAAAAATTAATACGTGAGCAGGGGAGAGGGACTAAGTTTTTGTGGAGGGTGAAAAGAGGTGAAAATCGTATGACGGCAATTTCCGGCAAAAGTTAAGATCAGAAACAAAAGTGTTCAATGGTAAAGTTGTAGATTGTAAAAAACTCTACAACTCAGTTGAACACTTTTGTCTCTGACTTCAAATTTTGCCGGAAATTGCCGTCATACGATTTTCACCACATTTTTCGCGTATTTTTTTTGTATTTGTTATAGACGATTTTAACATATCTACTTGGCCAAGCTCCATTAACAATTTTCTTTTTTTTTTCTTAAAATATGGTTAATTCGCCTGGACTAATAGGAGAGTCTATGGAATGGAGAAGAAAAGAAGAAGTACTGCCGATAATGTTCAGCGTTTATCCGTCAACAGGACATGTGATGGCTTTTGGGATAATGAGGGCATTTTTCTTATTGACTTTAAATAACGCAACACACACCAGTCAATGGGGCCTATTATTATTAACACTCCTGCACAAATTAAGGCAGAATAATATGGAAGAAATCACGTGGGTAATTGACCAGAGGTGTGCACATGCACATCGTACCAGTATCAGTACGAATCGAAAGAATATTTTTTAAGGACTTTAAATTGTTGTTAAGCCACACATAAATGTTGTGGGGAACTATATTGCAAAATCAAATTGAGTTGTTAGTCTACCCTGTTTCTTTCATAGTCAGGTCGTAAATATTTGACACCGCTCGCGAAATTCAGACAATATTTTCTGTTTAAAGTGCCCTATCCGTTTTTAGTGTAAAACGACATACAGTAAATTGTAGTCGATTGATTTGGGAGTGGGCCTGCGGTTTTACGTGAAACGGTTCCTCGGGTGACTTCAAGGTGATGCTGAAATGAGAACTATTCTAAATATAATCTTGATAATTGTAGAGAATCAGTGAACCGAACAGTACTCATCAACCATGTCTTAAATAACGTATTCTGCACAATCGTGAACAAAAGATACCAGTGAGGGTTAACTTGCAGCAAATTAGGTGAACATTCGAAGAGAACTGTTGCAGATTGGCCATTAATTATTATCTAATTAGGGAGTATTCATGGGGATTGCAAAGGATTTAATTGTCAAAACTAGGAACAGATACACATTTTCTACTAGTGCCCATCGGAAGCGATGAGCACTAAATTCTGCCTTGGATTGCACCAATAACGTAATAAAAGCAGTTGAGCGATCGAGTTTCAAATTTGCCACTATTTTTACGAATTTAAAAAAATTGATTTTGATCTTTCGAGGCTCGCAACAGAAAATCTGATTTTTTTTACTAAAAATGTCTTTTCTATGGCGGTTGGGGATAAAATTTAAACGTGTAATTTGCGCAATCCTAAGCCCAGATTTAAATAAGCCCCTAAAACAGTTTTATTTTACTTAATATAGGTAATATACACAATAATATGGTCTGTAAAAGATAATTGCAATCAAGTAAGAAATTATTTACTTTCTGAATTTCTTTTCGCGTTTGAGGGTAGAAAGCCTAACACGAGGTCTTCAACAAGGGCGATGTTTTCGTCGGTTACGCCGTTCTTTCTATTCTGCGGTTATCTTCCAAAGATTCCAGCCCCATTGGAAATCGTTTTGTCCAAGCTTCCACTACAGAATAAGACAGTTGAGGAGAAACACCTTCTCGAATAAGAAATTTGCCCCCAGCTCGGTACCTACTCAATTTTTGCGATTTCTGACATAGTAAGAAAACTAATTGACATGAAGTTAATGTGTTCTAAGTTCGTGTCTTAGAAATGCTGGTACTCATCTGCTGTCTTTGAATAGATAGAAATTTGAAATATATTTAAAAAAACGTTGTCACTAATTCTGGTCATAAAACTATACCGAAATGCTTTTACGGAAATTATTGACAAAATTGAAGAAAAATTACCCACAAATGTCTATGAACTAATAAACGTACAAAGTAATGTAAAAGTATTAGTGCAGCAAATTATCGAATTGAATGAAATTATGTTGGATATGAAGTAAGATTCAGATGATTATTAGGACACTATGGAGGCTTTATTGATTGATGTGTATGTTAGCGAACTCCTCAAGCCAATTTTAGCAAATCTCGATACTAAGCATAAGCTTTCGACATTTTTTGACAAAATTGAGTCGCAGTTACGAGCATTAGAGAGGTGTAACATCCTATACTGTTGCCGCCATATTATAGTCCTAGATGTTTTCATGGATTTTCTAAAGTAGGAAGTTAAGAAGGAAGGCAGAATTTCCTTAGGCATGCATGAGTTGCAAGGGTAAAAGAAAACGGTTGACCCTATAAGTTTTTCTTGCCCATTATCATTATTTGCAAAGTTGCTGCTTCAGAAACGGAACAATGGGACGTGGAAATTAAAGGAGAAATTGAAGCAAATTTTATAAAATTTTCCTTAGAACCGAACACAAAATTACGTCACCGTACGGTTAATTGAACCAAAATCTAAAGTATCTCCTGTTAAAAAGCTGAGGATATACAGACCGGAACTTAACTGCAGTCAGTGGAGTAAGGATGTTTCAAAATTTTAAGACCAACTATATGAAACGCAAACACCTGTGTATTACTGGTCAGATTCTTCAACAGCACTATCGTGGATAAAACGAGAGGACCATTGGAAACTTTATTTGGAATAGTGTTGAAGAAATTAGACGTTTCTCCTGCCCTAAAAATTTGTATCACGTTCCTGGTGACATGAATTCAGCAGATCTTCCATTAAGAGGCTGTTCCCTAAAATTTTAGCTGATGGAAGATGGTGGGAGGGTCCCCTGTGGCTATACCAAATCAAAACTTTGAGCATGACGAAGAAGAAGTGAACCAAGAAAAAAGATAAATGGGCGGATCATCTCTTTCTGTGGAACAAGCCGTTCCTGGTATTATATAAATATTTTTAGAAGTTTATAAAATGTCCAGTGGGATGGATTAGGCGATTTACTAACAGTATAAAAAATCCAAGAAAATGTAACTATGGAACGTTTCTAAATGTTGAAGAACGTGGCTCAAAAACGATAGCCCGTTTAATATAAGAATGATTTAATTGAATATCCAAAGCTATCATTATTGTGCCCTTTTATGATGAAAAAAGATTAATTAGACTACGCACTAATATTTCTGACAGGAGAGATGCTAAAGATTTTTGTATGCCTTATATACAAGCATGAAATTGTTAAACGTTTGATTTTTGAGGAACTTGTTCAGAAAGGACATACTCAAATCTCGGAAAACCATACTAATTGTTGTATACATATGGAATATCTGTAACAAATTTCGAGGTAAAGTAGGTACTAGATACGCCTGTCATATGTTTGCCAGATCGCTCGATTCCAACCCCTACAGAAGTAACTGTCTCACAGTTAGAGCTGGGCAGTATTCGATTTTGTAAATACTTTTTAGTATTCAAATCCTTTAAAGTATTCAAATACTTTGTAATTAAATACTTTTATGGAAGCAGTATTTGTATTTGTAACTCAAATACTTTCACAAATATTTAGTATTCGAATACTTCGCAAAGTATTTGAATTTGGATACTTCGTAAAGTACCTATTCGAATACTTCGCAAGGTATTTGAATACTTTGAGAAGTATACTAATCGACTGCACCAAAATTTCTCGGGAAAACACTTTTTCTTATTAATTTTGGTGCGTAGAATCCAAAACAATTCGTACTTTTTCGATCAGACTTCTCAATCAAAAGTTATAGATTAGAAACCAATTTCGAAAGAAAATTCAAAGGGCTGTAACTTTTGAAATAGTAGCCCAATCTTGGAACTGTTTGAAATTATGGATTCTACAGACCACATTCTATAAGAAAATGTTTTTTTCCGGTCGATCTGAGATAATTTTTTTTGGCCTCAAAAAAAGGCAGTGTATAACCTTCCTTTTTTACGAAAAATCGTCTACACCAAAATTTCTCGGGACTTTTTCTTATTAATTTTGGTGCGTAAAATCCAAAACAATTCGTACGTTTTCGATTAGACCTCTCAATAAAAAGTTATGGACAAAAAACTAATTTCGAAAAAAAATGCAAAGGGCTGTAACTTTTTATCTAGTAGCCCAATCTTCAAACTGTTTGTAATTATGGATTCTACGGGCCAAATTCTATAAGAAAATGTTTTTTCCCGGTCGATCTCAGACAATTTTTTTTCCGGCCTCAAAAAAAGGCAGTACTTTTGTTATTCAAATATTTGAGAACAATTTAGAAATGCTTAGGGAGTTTCCATTGTCACAAAATCAAATATAAAAATCCGATACATCTGAATACCGAACTCGATAGTCTACGTAACTTAAAAACAATAGGGACCTTTCTTATATCCTTAAGACCATGTGTACCAATTTTCAAAGCGATCGCACGTTTCAAAACAAGTTATCATGCACACGGACAAACGGATGGTCAAAAATGGATCTGTTCCAAAATCGCTAGGATTAATTTCAGAAAGGCGTACGCATCATGTGCACGACGTACGATCGCTTTGAAAACTGGTACACGTATTCTTAAGCATATAACTGGTATAAGAAAGGTCCTGGTAGGTACCTCCTATATAATAATATAATAATAATAACTTTTTTTCACTACTAGCGTCTGATGACATGATTATTAACCTTTTTTCCACTTGTAAAGTAGGCTTTCTCGGCATTTGTTCAAAGTGGTTAGTAATTTTGTATTATTAACTAGTAGTCAATAATGAGAACTGTCACGCTGTCACTTTTAGAAAACACAACCCGAAATTTCGCTCAATGAACGTTTAGACAAGTTCTCTAAAACGAATAATTGCCACCATTCGCAATTTCCAGAGAAATTACATACCTAAAATTATCACATTTTGAAAAAATTCGAACGAAATTAATCTTTGAAAAATCTCAATGACAGAACAAAATACGGCCTGTTTGACTTGTACTTCCACGTACTTGATTGACATGTTAAATTAAGAAACAAACAATTCTGTCCAACCGTTAACTCTCTTATCAATATATATGTTAATTTAGAGGATTTAAAGTGCTAGTAGTGAAAAAAATAGTATATATACCACGGTAGAGAAGTCTATTATTGCCTTCGCACCTTACACCCCCCGGCGCAAGCGCCTCGAGATGTAATCTTGGTGCTCAGGCAATAATAGTGGACTTCTCTACCTTGATATATAATGTACTATTACTCCCCTTAAATTTGTATATAACAATAGAAATATAAAAAAAGCTAACCCCATACAAAGTATAACTTGATTTTTTAAGTAGTATTAAGCCTTTTATCTAGTATACTATTTTAAATTTTTAATGTATTTGAGTGACAACTATTTGAATCCTTTTTGCTGTATTGGAATACTTTTTATAGCATTCGAATACCTTTGATAGTATTAGAATGCTTTTGAAAGTATTCGAATACATTCTAAAGTATTTGAATACTTATTTTTTTAAGTATTTGAATACTTTTCAATGTATCTGTATCTAGTATTCGCTTGTGCTGGACGTAAAAGTATTTAGTATTCAAATACCTTTGATTTGTGTAAAGTATTTACTATTTAGTATTCAAATACTTTTTGAAAGTATTCTACCCAGCTCTGCTCACAGTGAATCTCGTAATAGTCCACTAATCGGTAAAGTGGCGGGAGAGACCACAGCCAACGTTTCTCAATACATAGTAACAAATCAAGCGACGCCCGTTTGAAAATATTAAATGAGGAATTCAAGCATGTTACAGTATTGAAGAGCAGAAAATTCATTCACATCCCGTCAGTTTCTCACATTACAATTCACCTTCGTAAGCTTTCTTTTCGTTCATAGAATGCGTTATGCTCAATTTTTATAGAAAGGAAACCTTAAAGGGAAAATCAAAACATTATCAAAAAATCGATTTTTAATTTCAGATGTATATAGGTACAATGTTAAGAGTTATCTAAGTTCTTAGGTTACATTTTGTTGTTATTGATGCTTACTCAAGGTGTTTCTCATTTCATCAGCTTTGGCCTGAAACCAACAATCTAACCTAACTGTTTTTATTTACGGCTGTAGAAATGTTTCTATATGGTGTCATAGTGCTTTCGTTCTTTAGGTAGGTATTTCCACACTACTTGAAACTTGGCTGTGGCCCGGTTGTACAATGTCAGGTTAAACTTCAGGTTGGTTTAACTGAGGGATTTCAGAAATACGATTGGCCAACTTGTGAAATATTAGCCAATCAAATCCTTTAACCCACAATTCAACTACAAACTGAAGTTTAAACTGATATTGCACAACCGGGCCTGTATCATTATCGAAAAGTAAGTAGCGTAGCAGTGAAACTACTTAGACTTTGGCTACTAGCAATAATAATCATTTTTCATTAAAATTACTTTCAGTC
This sequence comes from Photinus pyralis, assembly GCF_008802855.1. NCBI lineage: Eukaryota > Metazoa > Arthropoda > Insecta > Coleoptera > Lampyridae > Photinus > Photinus pyralis. The sequence goes on from NW_022170596.1 coordinate 7,096,027, forward strand.
AAAACCTACTATTAATCGCTCGATAGACTGGGCAATTTCGAAAAAAGTTGGCACCAGGTAAAAACATAGTAAATAAATAGTAGTGGCTTATTGGTTATGGGATGAATTTATTTTGAGATACCCTTGTGTAAGTAAGGGCGAACACTTGATTATTTTCAAACAGTTCCCGATTTACATCTCTGAGGTTAGCAGTCACGCTCTAACTATAGATTAATGTGACTCAGAAATCCGAATTGTTTTTCGTGCAGCCAACTTTGATTAGATTGTTACTATGATCCAACTTAAATTAAATATAGAGTAGGTTGATACACTTTAAAGCTTACTTGAGTAATGGTTTTTTGCACATCTGTTTCGCCAAATATTCCAATACTGGGTGATTTAAAAATATGATGAAACTTGGCTCATAACATACGCGCTGCTGTGTGTTTCTGTAAAACGTAAACGTTGAAAGGGCAAAGACACTTATGAGAAACTTCGCATTGTGAATGTCCAGAAGTGCAAAAAACAGTTTTTTTCGTATTTATAGATTCTGCTAACTGTTAAAAAAATTTTAAGACGTCTACGTAAAATACTTTTCAAACTGTCATTTAGGAAATTAAAATAAGGGGACGACTTTTCTAAGTATAGAATTACAGTATATTTACTATAATTGTCACAAAGAATTCTTAAAATAAACTAGAAGTAAATAATTGTTGAGGCTCTGATACTAGGGACGATCTTTCTACTGAGCACGAATATTCTTGCATTAAACATATCATACCACTGAAAAAAATGGAAATTTCTAGTTCGCGATTCTTAGAAGAACTTATAAATTGATTTTGGCAAACTGAAATGATAAACAAATTTTACTTACTTCATTGGAAATGCAACCCATTTATACTTCGTGGTACGAATACTCAAGAAAATACACAAGTAACGGAACAAATAAAAAAAGTAACAATCAAAGAACTGCAAAATTATTTAAAGGGGGAGCCTAACTATTAGGGTGGCGGGATGTGAATTTGATCGCGATCATTACGTTAACTTAAAATCCAGTGAAAAGATCCCCATTTTCATAATAAGTAACACACCAAATGTACAAAGTGAAGCAATAATAATGTGACGCAACTAAGACACTACTAAAAAAAAAACCGTAGACACCCAACCCCCAAACTATTTTTTTTGTCATGCAACATCTACAATTACATTCCTTATGGAACAACTACCAATCAACGATTTTTAGTTCTCTATATACGGTACCATAGTGATCAATATCAAACAGAAAGCTTTTGAAATACATTCCCCTGTAATTCAATTTGTACTGGCCATCAGGTATTCCTGGAGGTAACTTACTTGCAAGTGTTCTCCAATTGCAGAGATGATAAGGGAAATTCTGAAACCAATTAATAATTAATTAAGGTTCTTCGATATGTAAAATTACCTTTCGTAATGGACAAGTGTGTACGTTACCACATTCATGATTACTTAAACCCATAATGCGATTTTCAAGAAAGTCACAATATGATATTTGAAAACGTAAGGGAAATATGCGATATTCGTTAGACAAAAACAGGTATGCTTGAGTTGTAACCTAAGAAAAACGTTAAATGTCCGATTCTTTTAAATAATACAGTACCCCTACATAGATCTCTTTATCGGCTACATCGAACTTTGGAGACACGGAGACATTTGTGGCAAAATCTGTACGGTTAAATTTGAATGTTGATACTCTAAGATAATTTAATAATGTCTGGTTATAGTCCTTCAAGGCGAAACGTTCCTTTTTTATTTTGTACTCATTCTGGTTGAACTGAAATGGATGGTAAGCAACAACTTCTGTCTTAAATGTCGGTACATACTTTAGAAAAGAAATCGACGTCTGATGCGATCCCAGTGGTAGTCAATCCAACTATCAATAGTAAATGGTTCATGACTGAAACATAGTAAGAAAATGGAAATTTAACTTGGAAGTGATACGAATGGTCCAATTTAAAAAAAGAACTGCTAAAAGCTTAACGAACCTATTTTGCAGTCTTCTCTATATCGCACTATTTTACTAAATGTCTCTTCTGACCGCTACACACACACGCTACAGTACACTTTTTGTTTTTACCGGTATGCAGAAATATGATAAACAATATGATTGTTCGCATGCTATCACATGTAGATCCGTTAAATTAGTTTTTAATGTAAAAATAATTATGCATAGATACTAAATCAAAGGACGTAGCCTCGGACGTAGCTTTTCGTTCTAGTCCGAGAGTTGGTGGACATTTTTGGGTAGGTATTTGAGGCACGCTGAAAACTTGTCCAATACTTCTTCAATAATACCCAAACATAGAATTTATTTATTTATTGTTCCTCTCTTGCTCTGGGCCCTCAATAGGCGTTCGCCCAATTACAGAGTGACCCGCTAAATGCTTTTTAGATCTTAAGTTGTTCTATACTACTTCGGTATTTACCTTACGAATTAAGAAAACCGCAGGGAAACCTAATTCGGAGTAGCCGGCAGAATGCTCGAAACAGTGTTTTAGCGTATGCCTGCATATGTCTGAAATTGATTCACAAATCAATGACGCAGTGCCACAGACTCCCCAAAAATGATACCAGCTCTCCTACCATTCTTAAAAATTTACAAAATGTTAAATGCTCGCTTAGAGACTACTTGCCAATTTATAATGATTTTGTAAAGTAACAATTCCGTTACAAGAATCCAAACATTACATTAAACGATCGTAAAATAATTCTGATTGGTATATTTTATGCAGGGCGTGCTATAGGTACAGGCTGATTCGAATTCGAGGGCCCCCACAGAGATCTCTGAAATTGTAAGAGATCGGTGGGTAGTTTAAATTTGGCAAAGTTGCGTATTTTGATGCTTAACAAAATGCCGTTGTGAAAGTGAAAAAAATGGCTTCTATAAGAAAAAAACAACGCTGATGATGGTTAAGCGGAAAAGAAACGTCAGATTTAAAATTTAAAATTAGCATCTTGTAACTATCATTTCTGATTGCATTCTGGCCCTCTAGATCTCCACTACATTCTCCTCCGCTTAAATAACATAATCCTGGAGGTAGACTGGCGGTCTACGCTCTCGAATTGAACGACGCAGTATGGGAGAAGATGGTGCTTCTTCTTCTGGAGCGGTTACTTCTGCTTCTGGAAGTTCTAGGTTAATGTGAACTGGTTCGTGCGACGAAACTGAAAATCGAGTGTATTGGTTATGATTTTGTTGAGTTTCTAACTCAGGATGATCTTCGGCGTTTTTCGGTTGATCAGCGAAGGAAACTCGTGTAATTGATTTATGTGACGTTTCAGCGTTCGTCTTTCATCCAAAACGAAGATGAGGTTACCTAATTTCTTCACCACTTTTCCTGGTTTCGGAATTCGGTATGCTTTGATTGTAGTCATTGCATTGTAATCCAAGTATCTGTTATCCATCTTATAAATTGTGCTCTTAAAAATAAATTAGCAACAGAGATTTCTCTGTCGCATTCGCACTTCATTCGACATTAGCAGGATTCGAGGCCTTTCCGTAGATCGACTACGTTTTTGCCAATTGTTTGGTTTGCTCCTTGCACGGTACATAGAGAAAAATGCTGCGACACAACATATTCTTCTCCGGCGATAAATGTTACTAACCCTTCATAAGACAGGTCAGGTGGTTATCTAGGAGCGACTAATGCATTATGAACCCCATAGTAAACAGCTCCAATAGATCGGCAAGGGCAGCTTGTTTGCATTTTTTTTTGTACCCGTAAATTTCCCTCAGTCTAAGGTAATTTTCAAAACGCTCGTGGTATACCCAAAAGTCTTCCTTTTTCTAATCGAATATTTCGAAAGAATGAAAGATGTAAAGTGCATTGCGGTGCTTGAACACCAGGGCTGCCGTTAATTTCGGTTCGATAATTGATAATAAACGCTCAAATTGTTTGACAGGTAACATGGTGAATTAATACACTATATATCCAATTATCCACACACGTTCAAATGCAATAGAATCAATCTTCATTTGCACACGATTTGCGATAAGAAAAGTAAAAGGAAGAAGACTCGCTAAAAAAAATTTACTAACGAAAGTTGCCTCCAGAATATTCGCCCCTCTCTCTTCCATAAGCAACTTGCTAGGATAATTTGATTCCGGCGAAGTTTGCGGAGGCCTGTATTCCAGGGGTGAATTTTGCGATTATCAATTTTTCTGCGAGAGATTGACCGACAAGTAAGACAACAGAACTGAGTGATGTTTATGGTGCAGAATGTGTTTTACACTTAGTATAATAATTAATACCAGTGAAAGTTTCAATAAAATGTAGGAGTAGGTACCATGAACAATATGAATCATAGTAAACGCTTTCCTACCAAAGTTCGTGGTTCTGTGACAGGTATAATAGTTATTTATGTATCAAGGGCATTAAGGCGATATTTATGCCGAGAGCGACAGAGCTTAAGGGCCTCTGACTCGAGGGATTGTTAGTCGCCCGAGGGTTGAATATCGAGTAATGCCTGAGGTCCATACAAAATTTTATTTTTCATTTGCCTATTATATGCCAATTATATCGCCTTAATGCCCTTGATACATAAATAACTATTATTTTTCATACTTCCAAATAATGTATTTCCAATATAGGTACAAATGTAATGAATAATTGGCATATAATAGGCAAATGAAAAATAAAATATGTATGANTAATAGTTATTTATGTATCAAGGGCATTAAGGCGATATTTATGCCGAGAGCGACAGAGCTTAAGGGCCTCTGACTCGAGGGATTGTTAGTCGCCCGAGGGTTGAATATCGAGTAATGCCTGAGGTCCATACAAAATTTTATTTTTCATTTGCCTATTATATGCCAATTATATCGCCTTAATGCCCTTGATACATAAATAACTATTATTTTTCATACTTCCAAATAATGTATTTCCAATATAGGTACAAATGTAATGAATAATTGGCATATAATAGGCAAATGAAAAATAAAATATGTATAAAGACAATAAGTATCACGGAAAATTCATTTTAATCTCAGACTCTCTTAGTGCAATAACGAGCTTACAAAAACTATATTCAAATTAATAAAAAGTTAATAAAATCATTCTTCTCGCACTTCAAGCACCACTTCTGAAGCTCATATACAATAAACACTACAATATATTCATTATAATTACCCCTAAAATTAGTAAGAAAATACGCGATTAACTTCAAAACCTGGCGTATTTAGCAAATTAACTTTCTCCTTACGTTTTTTTGGTGGATTTTCCTCGAGGCGTGCTAAAGGACCAATGTCAAAAAATGGAAACAGTACACGCACGTCCTGTTTAGCAAAGGCAAGCATTAGACGAAGGCATCTTAACATTGTACGCGTTAAGAATAATAAGAATTAATTAAATTGCTGCATTCCGATTAGTAGAAATGTGTAGCATTCCATTTAAAAACGTAGGACGATGAGCGTAAATTGAAAAGAGACGTAACTACTACATTTGCAAGGACTAAAAGTATAAAACGGGAAAATAGCAGACTGCTTGGCGATGTATACGATCAACTTTCCTGCAAAGCAAGATGCTCTTTAAAAGTATGTTGCGGATGCGTTAAGGATACGAATTTAACTTTGGGGAATTTTCTTAAGGGGTTAACGGGAACGGGAGGGGAAATAGATGTGAATGAAACTCGCAGACAATTAATGATAGGGATTCTAAATCACTTGTTTTGACTTTATGTATCGTTTAGTGGTTATTTTTGGGATTTCAACAAAAATTCGTGCCAAGTATTTTTAATTAAAATCTTCTTTCTCCCTGAAAATGCGGCTGCATGGGGCGAGACGTGCGATATTAAAAACATAATTGACTGTGTTATATTTTAATACCAACTTATAAAAATTAAATTGCGATATTGGACGGCGTGAAAAAATTACGGTTTAGTCGAAGTTCGTAGGTCAACGCTCGAAATAGTTTCTGAGTTTCGAGATGTTCCTTCAAGAGAAGAAGAAAAACAAAAAGCGCTTTGACGGAATGTTTTAAAATTATGAGTTTCTCCCAAATGTTGAAAACAGTTCTTTTAGGTGGCCCTCAGCACAAACTGCGTAAAAACCATCTTTTTGGGAAAAGAATTCTGTTGTGGTCGTTGTTTGTGCTTACGATGCAAGGGATTTACCCTGTTTCGGAAAAATTATAACCAATATCAAACATACGTAGTTTTTCGCGAGTAAAGATATATAGTAATAATCTATAATAACGAAAATCATGCTATAAATGAAATAAAGAGTAACCGAAAGTTCTTTCTGACTAGTATTTCTAGTTTAATGAGGACGGTATCAAAAAGATTCTATAGGAGGAGAATTATTAATCAACAAAATTCCTACGCAGATTTTCAAAATTCAAAATTTCCGATAAAAGATCTACTGAAGATTTTAAAAATAATGTGGAAGGAAGTTTGGAAAACTATTTATCTGCACCGTTAAAAAGGTAAGAATTCAAATATGTCTGATACATAAAGATCTCTTAATATAAACAAGCAAGAATATCAAACCTCTTCACTCAGAGTGTTAGAAATTACCAGGGGGGTAGCCACTCCCGAAATCACTGTACATATATTTGCCCCGAAATGACGCCGCAATCCCCCGAAATCCTCCGAAATCTAGCCGAATTCCTCGCAATCCTGCCGAATTCAAGGAAATCACTCCGATTTCCTAGAAATCTCAGCGAAATCTCGCCGAAATCCCCGCAATCCTGCCGAATTCAAGATGTACAACGAGGAAAAAGAATAGATTCCCAAACCATTGGAAGCAAGGTGAGCTAGTGTTAATTCCCAAACCGAAGAAGCAGAACGACGAACGAACAAACTATAGGCCAATCTGCCTATTCGACATACTAGGAAGGGTATATGAGACAATTCTAAATGAGAGGCCAGTTTCGAATATAAAAAAGGGCAGGAGATATAAGCCCCACGCAGGTAGGTTAACCATTGCTGCAATCGACAGGGAATGAAAGATACTGAGCAATGGTCCTATTGGATGTCCCGGATGCTTTTAACGTAGCGGATTGGGGACTTGTCCGGAAGTTAATAGAGAAAATAAGACCTGCTGAATGTATTAGAGGATTATTTACGTAAAAGGACAATTAAAATTAAAAAATACACAACAAGGGAGTTCCACAGGGGTCAGACCTTGGACCGACCCTGTGGAAGATATTATATAACGATGTTATGAGGGTATCCGTTTCAAAGGGGACAGAAATCGTGTGTTAGGCGTAATAAGTGTTGAAAAACCCAACGAAATAGTAAATGTCACTTTGCATGCAGTCAATGATCAATGACTGGATGAAGGCAAGCAAGATTATCGATGAAGGAGGGGGGGGGGCACGTAAGAGAGGCAACAAACAGAGAACAGTTAACGGAGAAGCTCAGTACACCCCTACCAAAAGTAGAACGACCAACTCATGCAGTCCGTTATCATGTATGGAGCCCAAATCTGGGCGGAGGCGATGAGGATCAACAAATACAGAAACATATGGATATGGAGGCAACTCGACCGCCTATTTTTTCTAAGAAAGGTCTAATCTACGTAAGCGCGCATTCTAAATTATGTGATATATCGTCGGAAATTTTGTACAGTTTCAAAATATGCAATAAAATGTGGTATATTTCATTTAAAACTTTGAATTATTAGCTGCACCTAATACAATTTATATTCAATTTGTTTTAACTCCTACAGCGTTTAGTCGTGGAACAGTCGCCAAATAATTTGTTTTCCTTTGGCAGGACTGAACACGCATTGGGTCGCAATTCTAGAGGGCGTTTTAGCTCCCTTGCGTCTCTTGCGGAAACTTGTTAGCGATATTTTGACGAATGCCTCATAATAAAATAATGTTTGCTATTTTAGAACTGTTACCACATAAAAAATTTCTCCCGTTATCCTGATTATTCGTATTGGTTACTAAGAATGTTGAGTTTTAACTGCACTAATTCTTTGCGCGTCTAGTCTGTAAAGCTTTTGCTTTTCTTTGCCTACGCCTATTGGGCAACTTCGAAACTCCCTTCTTTTGGTAACGGGTTGCTCCTTTAATTTCAGATTCTTGTTGATAATCAATCCAAAGTAGCCTATGCCTATATTAGCTTGATCACCAAGTAAGAATCGATGCTACCCTTTTTCATTTAAGTTTCCACGAAGTTTTTCATGAATATGTTACAACTCTAACTATCTCTTAACCGCATACAAAACGAAATGGTAAGGATATAAACATTGTACCCTGCTCTCACAGCTCTGTCATCTGCCCATGTCTTAAGGTACTTTTCATTTGAAACTTTGGTAAAAAAAAATCCAATGGCGAAATATCTCCGGGTATGCCTACAGATGTGGTGTTTGTGTGGTTTAAACACTAACGTTATTTTTCATATACTGCGCACTTATTTTGAGATAGAATGATTTGTGTTAGACTATGTTTAATAATAGCCTTTACACCTGCACCTGCACTATAAAGGATTTTTGCTTCTGAATCACACAGGTGACTCAGAAAAGAAATCTGTCTTCCTTACCGTATTTGTATCCACGATTAGATAGTTTGGTGATTAGGTGGACTGTTTCGTAGCCTACGGACAAGTGTAAGGGTCTCCACAGAACTTTTAAGAAGACATCGGATCGTGCTTTGCTAAAGTGCGATGTACAAGTAATTTTCCAACAAATAATCAAAAATGAGACCTCTCTAACGCTTGCAAAATTGTGATATATCACTTCGAGTAACATACTTTTAGATACTGAATGCTGAGACAGCTAACTTCACATTAAATTAAACCTGCGATTACATTACCGAAATATTATTTCTAACTTCACGACAGTTTAATTGTAGTTACCCTTCGTTATTAGAATAAGTAACTCGCAGTCTTAGCCAGTCTGCTTATAGAGTAAATGACAAAAGTTGGACATAGGTGGTGCTTATGAACGAAAAGTTACAGAGACGCTACTAGTTACTGCTGATTACCTACTTTATTTTATTATCATTTATTGATGACAAAAATAATTATGGTTAATTTTTCCTGAGAAATAATGATATAATTATATGAGCTCATACTAAATAACCTACGGCAATAATTTAAAACGTTATTTTTGTTCTAATAATAGACTAATGCTACTAATTAATAATAATCTAAATAATTGAATTAAAAGGGTACGTAGCGTACTAAGGGGTTATAATACGATGATAACCCTGCACTTCAATACAACCCGGTAAATAACGCTGTGATAGGTTTTCAAAAAACTACTCTTGTATACAATATCTTATCGGTTATTGTTGGTTACGTAGGATTTTGATTGTTTTATAAGTGTATTTATAATCAATATCATATCAAAGTTTGGCAAGCATTCAAAAAATGCAAACATTTCAACAAATTGGAATATGTATCTTATCTTTGATTCATAACTATTTTGGTCGGAGAGCGCAGGTGTTTTTAACAAATCAAACTCAAATTTGCCAAAAATTATGCGGTCTAATTTCGTTTTGCCTAATACCCACTTAATGCATAGCATATCGCAACTTCCTATGATCGTATCGACCAAATTCTTTGAGTAAAACGGGCTGCAGTGCAAATATAGTCAGAGGAGGCCGGTGAAATAAAAGAAAGATGAATGAGCACCAAAAACAACTAAGCAAGACTACCGAATAGAAAAGCATTTATCGCAATATTATTTTCGGGGGAATTCAATTGTGCAAGAGTATGACAAATTGCTCTGGGAGTGGTTACCGTTTCCTCGTCTTGTTTACGATTGTTTATAAATACCTGTATCAGTTTCTCTAAACTTTATAAATAGTGTACTACAACAAGCACTGATTTTGTACATGATGACCAAGTAATGATAAAGATCCGTTAGCTGTAACGAATCAGTACGAAATTAATTCATGCTTCTTCGCGAAAATATGCGCTTAAATCCGACCTTCTTACTCTACGAGCTTTAGTGCAAGCCACGTCGGAAAGGAAAGTTCTTAAATTTGCCAAGACTCATCTCATCTCACCAGCCTGCTCCTCCAAAAAGCACGTGCTTAGAGTCGTCTAGTGAGGCATTAATTGAAAAGATGTTTCAGGGCAATTGAAAACTACCCTTGGTTTTTTTGTCAATGTGGATAAAAACATGACATCCCCTTAAAGCTGTTAGAACGCCATAAGTAAACCTGTTGTTCTTAGAATTGGTATTGCAATCAAGTTAAAGTGATCCTAAAATGATATCGCATTTTTTGTACCGCTCATCAAATTTCGTGACATTGCTGGGGATTCAAACATATACTTTTTGACTTTCTAACGGCATGTTCTGTATTTTTCGTGCATCAACCAAAAAATGTTGAGCTTTTTTTCAGAGCAGTTCTGAGACATTTAGCAAGTGCGGTTTTTGCATCTTCATTTTTTGAATTAGTCTGTATGACCTATCTATGGCGTCAAAAAATTCCTTCCATATCACATCCCGAAAAAGAAATACATAATGTACATCTTCCATAACAAGATGAAATTACCCTTTGATAATGAGCTGTCTTAGCAACCGTCGACGTTTAAAAGAAGTTAAATAGAAAGTAACAAAGGTTGTAATTCGCCAGTTACTGTTTTTATTTATTTAAACGACGTTAAAGCACTTTACGATGGAAAGCATATGGCTTTGCAATTTGTATAATTATTTAACACGCGCCGATTTCACATACAAAAAGAGCAGTTCGAGTGCAGAGCTTTTGTGCTCTATGAGCCACCTCTAAGTGTCAAGGATTCCGTATTGATGAAAAAATGTTTACCAATAAACTTCCAACTTCTTTTATAGCACGCTCCTGTTTGCAATCATTTCTGATTTTAATACAGTCTCGTCTATACTTACATTTTATTTTAAGCTCTGCTCCCATTCTCATTAATTGGACCCGACTGTACGTGCGTGATAAAACATCTAATTAATTTAAATGTGATTAATTTTCGTGAAAAAATATAGAAAGATCAAGGAACTTGGTGTTTTCTCCTAGCTCCTTTTTTTGCGCCATCAATTACTAGAATAGGATTTTATCCACACGGAATGGATCGGAATTGAAAATGTATGTAAATATAAGCAAGCTTGCGCAGCTCAAAGCAGACTGTTTGGTATTGCGACTATAATGTGTTGCTATTTTGGGGTGTCTGGATCCGTTGCCAACTGCTCCCTGACACACATCATTATACCACCCTCTGGCCACTTAGCACGCTCTTAGCCAATCTAGAATAGTGATAGTAAATGCTGACAGAAGTAAATAAATGTAGGCATTCGTACTTTTTTGGCGGCGCGACTTTCACCCCAAAACTGTAATGCAAGCTTCGGGCGTCTTTTAAATCAAGCGACATTTTCCCGTTGTTCTTTGCGGGTTCAGCACATTGAAGTGTCTAAATCAGTTTGTATATTATGAATATAGTAAATGTATTTGCAGACGTGCGACACGCTAAATATATACTGATAACATAAACACAATAAGACACAAAGATTCCATTGAATTTACCTTCCTGCTTCTAAGACAGGCTTAGCCTCCATGAACACACACTCCTTCATATAAACTGAAAGTCTGTGAAGCATAAGCACAGTTACTATTTTTCCATTTCTGTTTGATAAATTATGTTGGATTGGCGAGATAAAAGTGGAGGTCGTCACTGGAAATTAGTCACATCGAGGACGAGTTTGGTAAAAGTGCCTGTGACAAGCATTTAGTTAGGGATTAAGTTTTAATTTGGTATATCAGCATGCTAATATGTTAACCGGAACTCGAAAATTTGAAAAATGTCCACATTAAATTCTGACTTGTCAAAGTGGTCACGACCAACATACATAAAACGTTTAATTTATATGGAAACTATTAATAAATAAAATATTTCGTTCTTGGCCGTTATTTTTAATTTTTAATGTTTGGTGTTTGAGTACATTTTCCCAAATGAGAAGGGGCAAACGCTTTATCCGTTCGTCCATTTCTCAAACCACTTTTTACTGGAGGCCTGCGATTTTAGTCAACCCAAAGGGTATATAACGTAATATACTATTTGGTCAAACACAAATACATTAATGGATCCTACATAACAACGGGCGATCAAAAATGAGTTGCTGTCGAGGCGCCTTTGGAAGTTCAAGTTAAGTACTCTTCTCCATGCAAACAAAAATTCTCAACAGCAACTTATTTTTGAATGCATAGTATCTCCGTCTGCCAGGCTCTGTCCATGTTTTCGGGCAGTGGTGCTAATTTGAATTAGTCAGAAAAGATCCCATATACAATCTGTTCGTATTAAAGTCTAATTATCTTTCTCCGGTGCCGTTCGAGTAATGAATTAAGGCCTTAATACTGTTCTGGCGCAATTACCGCATAAATAAACCACCTTATTTGTGCCGATCGATGCATCAGCTGTTAAACAATTGCGGGGCGCCAACAGGCAAACTCGTCATTAATTTTTGTGCAATTTTCCAAACATTCGCTTTTCTTTTTGTGCACAGTCCTGAGCATAAACTTTTCATTTTCCACTGTCAGGTCTCTGATGGGCGAAACCTACAGAATTTGAGAATGGTGTTATATCAAACAAGATATTAAACTAACGATTTACGCCACTGGATGAACGGTTTTGTGTATGAAGGGCATTAGGGCGATATTTATGCCTAGGGCGGTAGATTATAAGCCGCCCTAGAGTAAATATCGAGTAAACCGATAATACAGATAATAAATAATCAATTAAAATTATTTAATTGATAGATTAATCAAACAATCAGTAATCGATGATTTCTTGTATTGATTAATCAAATAATCGATTAATTTAACAGGATAATTAAACCCGATTATCGATTATCTTTTGATTATAAGCGATTAATCGATTTTTTTGCCCAACGCTAATCGATACATACTTAATTTTGCTCTGACGATCCCATGGTCACTGCCTGTCGTAACTCTGTTAAGGACTGTCACATCTTTAATGATATATTTTTCCGTGGACAGTATGTAAAGTTGTGTATCATTGACTTACAAATCTTGTATCTCCTTAGCAGAGTTAGGTTGCAATTTAAAGCACATTGCAATGTGATATGGGGTGGTTTTTAAGGGTTGGAAGGTTACAAAATGAAATTAGTCATGTTTAAGCAATAACATTTTTTAATTAAAACGCTGTGATCAATTTTTTTAGGTAGATATACTTGTTCTTTAATTAAATCACAATAGGGGTTGATTTTGAAGGTTTGAAATATTCAGAAATAATTTTCCAAAGCATCTAGAACCATTACTGAACCAAATATTAAAATTTAAACCATATTTATTTATAGGTTTTGGCCCAACGGAATAGATTTCATCCCTAAAAAATGAAGAGCGCCCATCGGCTTAATATACATTTTGAAGTGGATGCATTTTGAAGAAATTGCTAGGTTTTGTACTATTTTACGCTTTGTTTCCTGGACTCAAGGGACCCGAATCGGCCCTATTATTTAAAAATTCCTGTGATCTTCATTTTAAGAGAGACTTCTTTCATAAACGTCAAAAGCATGCATCCAAAAGGGGATTGGAATCGAAAGGGATTCTAGATATGAATTTATGATTCGAATCACAACTGGGGACTTGGACCTGTTATACGTATCCGTGATTTGAGAATTTGCTCCACCTCTACTCTCTATCTTCGGGAAGGGGTTGTGTAATGTAACACTAAAGTTAATTTCTAGAGATTTGTTTAAAAATTGCGCCAGCTGCTTTGTCGACAACTTGTTCATTAGCAACGTTAAAATAACACCAAATTTCGGCTGACGAGACTAATTTAAGTCCATTAATTTCTTTCCTATTAGGATGTAACCTTTTATTGCATTGCCGCAAACCGTCGCGTCGTCGTATTAATTTATGCGTAAGAAAAGCAACATTTAGGGAGAAATCTTATCACTGATTTTGCACATAATACTGAAATACTTGTACTTGTGTAAATTTTTCAGTAAAAGATGTTCCCCTTTCAACCAAATTCGACCTGTTTTTGTGTTTTTGTTTCCAACAACTATTTTCTTACGAATCTGCTTCGTTTTCGTTGTGCCACCCTGTATATGTAGAACCGCATAAATTTCTTAGGGATTTATTTATTTTTTTATTTAATTTATTTATTATCCCTCTCTTGTTCTGGGCCCTCAACAAGCTTGCGTCCAATTACAGAGTGACCCGCGTAATGCTTTTTAGAGGTGCCCCTTCAAGCCTTCAAGGAAAGAAGATTTTATAGGTATTAGACAACAGTGAATGGAAAAAAGAAAGAGGCACACAAGTGAATATGGAAGATGGAGGATACAAATTATTCGACACTTTTGATTTTGAAAATGGTTAACCAGAAGTTTGAAATTATAACAAGTTAATTTCTCTTTCTAAACCCTTTTTATTTTTCTTAATTTAATGGTTAATTTTTTTTTAATTAATACGCGTTTCCTTTTTTGGTAAGGTACTTTCTCCACCAGAAGATACGCATCAAGCAAACAGACCAACAAAAAAACTTTACGTAGGTATGTTTTCATCGTTAGTAGGAAGTTTGTCCTCGCGCAAACCCTTCCGATTACAATTTGCATGGAAATAATCCAGAGGCGCCCACAGGGATTACAGCGCGAGGAATTTTTCACACCTTTGGAAAAATATTAAGTATGCCAGCGTATACGTGACAGCTTGATGAATATGTTAAACATAACGCAACCCGAGTGACTAATTTCAGAATACAGGATTGAGGACACTACCACTTAACATTCTAATAATCCTTTTGTACTTCTTTCCACTTTTCCATTTTTATACATTAAAAAAAGTTTGCGGTTTTTCATTTAAAATTGAAATGTAAATCTTACGTCACCTTAAATCCCGCGACGGCCATTAACATATTGCGTATGCGAGACCCCGCGTCGTGTCTCCTGAAATTTTCATCAGATAACGGTTAACAACAAAAAAGAGGAGCAAATAATATTTATTGGCAATGTTCGAAATGTAAATGATATTCGAAAGCGATGATCGACAGTTGTCATAAAATAAGAATAAAAGGGTACCATCTGCGTGCATGTGTATATGTGTGTAGCGAGTGCAGTTATAAATCTTATAAAAATTTCAAACCCATGTAGTTGATCTTAAACAACATAAGATGATCTACAAAGAAGACAATTGGTAAAAAATTCGAATTCCATCGTTCTGTAGACTGCAAAGTTGCACTGTCCACTGAGTTACCTGGTTTTCCATTTACAGTGATTCTTCCCATATATGATATACTTGATCTTTATTCTTATATAGTATTAAAACCAAATATGCAATGGAAAACAGTTTTGAGTTAGGGGCCTTGTAAAGGTCGTCTCTATAATTGTTTCTAAATTTTCTATTTCGAGGAATCGCACGAGAAATTTACGCTTAAAATCGAGGATCTGTAACGAGAGTAATGTGTATTAATTGTCAGTGAATAATGCGAGTTTTGGGATATGTGCAGATTAACATGGTACGTGTTGTGGTAGTGCAATGTTCGTGTGGGTGTTACGTTTCTATAATTAAATAATAAAAGCAATTAACTCAATTAGAACCGATTCTCTTTATGTGATGTGTAATTGGAGTACATCTAGACTTAAATTAATTGTTGATAGTCGAGGGTATAGTAGATGGTATCATTACCGTCATTAGGTCAATTAATTGAGCTTAATCCAAATTTATATCTGCTCGTGGTTTGACGGAATATAGGTACTCGCAGAAAGCTTTAGGGAGTACCGCGGATATTTTAACACCTTTTAATAACGATAAGTAAATATTGCAATCTCAAAACCCAGTAGAATCAAAATTAATCCAAATAAAGGGAAAATATCATTGTTAATTTGTTCCCTTCATGGAATACAAAATTAATTTTCAATTGTTAAAATGAGGATAAAATGCCAAATGTTTCTAATAAAAAGAATAAAAACTCGGTAAGCTTATTTAAACTTTTAAACGTGATAGATCAAAATTAATCATTAAGTTCTTAGTTGTAAACTACTTACCCCCTCATTAAATCTAACATTTGAGTAATCTTCCTTAATTTTTTTACTTCAGCTTTCAAGCTTTCCGATTTTGTAAAAAAATCTTCAATATTCCCTCCCTAACCCCTGAATATTTGACACGAAAAAACTTAGTGTCTGTGACTTTTTAAAAAAAATCAATAATTGTATCACAACTACACAATGTAGCCTTATGTCTCCTCTATCCAAAGACATACATTCATTTCGTGTAAACAAAGGATGGTCATTAATCTGCGAGCAACTTCAGGGATATGACCGTGTAAATGTTGAACGAAAAGTCAACGTTTTGTACACTTAGTCATCTTATTCATCAAGTCAGTATCTAATTCTGCATTATAAAGCAAAGTGAAGTTCAGAGTCTGTCAGCGTTTGTGTATGAGTTAAGTGCGCCTAGTTTCGCAAACCCTTTACTACCAGATTATTTAGACTGTAAGATTTCTTGTTATATTTAGCTGTCCACCACCTGCTTGCAGTGGCCAAATAAGCATTTCTTTTTTTTCGGGATTTTGTTTTAATTCTTTCATGCGTTTCGGAATAGATATTTGTCATTGTCAATCAATTGTTTGTGTCTATTCGAATCCCTTTTACGACCGGGATAGAGTTTTCATGTCAGATTTTTCTCGGGTGTTTATCGAAATTTATGTAATCAATTCTTCGGAACTGTGGGAAGTTGATCGAGGCCACCGAGTCTTTCGATTTGAGAAATTCTAGGTCAATACTAGAATTTTTCTTCTATATAGCCTATATGTATATATTTAAGAAAAATTCCCTGCATGTTATACCAATATTATATCTTATCATTATTATGAGACAGGCCATGTCCCGGGCGCCTGAGCTCAAACCACGAACATAAATATGCAAATATTATTTATTTATTTATTCATCTTTATCGAACAACTCGTTCCACAGCGCATCGTAGGTCCTATCACTAGACAGGTTTGTTTTTTGACGATCATATGCCACGGGTTTTCAGTGAGTTCTGGCGAGAGTTTTGATTTTGAGTTGCGCAGTTGCTTCTTGGCAGGATTTGGGTTATTACAAACTGCCTACCGATATCAGCAACGGTCTGGCGATTGTAGCAATTAAAGGATGAGTGCAGTAATTATCAGGCAATTACTAGCGATTATATTCTGTCCTTGTACGAATTTTGTGTAGATTTTAGTTACCCTCCATGTATAATGTGATCAGCAACTAGTAACAATCATCGGGCGACTGCAGCAATTATTTGGCAGTTGTAGCAATTCTCTTCAAATTAGTGTAATAAACTGGCAATTATGTTGCGATTATACTAATAGTATTATTATTGTTGTAATTGGCGTATACATTCGTTTTATGTAGAACTGCAAAAATATTATGGGTGCAAATGTAACTGGGAAGGTGACTTTTGATTCTTGGATGTCAAGTGGAGGGATGTAGTTCGAAGTTGCAACGGCGTTTTATTTTGGGCCTAAATGGAAAAGAACATTTATAAAACTGTAAAGCCAGTATCAACTTAGAACATAAGTCGGAAATTTGGACTTTAAAAATTAAATTTCGGGCCATATGGTATGGTTATAACTGTTTAGTGTAATCTTAGGAAAGTTTCTTTAAAAATCTAAGTATCTATAAATGTAGAAGTTGCCGGTGCAATCAGAATTAATAATAAAAATTGAGTTTCAAAGCCTTATTTCTTGGATTACGATGATTTCATGTAAATAAACGGAACTCTAAAATTAGTCTGGGTACAAAAATCCAAATATTAATCTTTCTCAATTGTCGATAATGTGTTACCTACACTTCACAGACGTACACTAAATAATGATTAAAGATTTCTTGATATAATTCATACCTTAGATCCTTTCAAGAAAACGATGTAGATTATATTCTTTTACTTTTGCAGTATTTTAAGGGGCGTCTTATGTGTCTTCAACAGAAATTCACTCCTTTTAAGTAGAATTTAACAAAAAAGCTGGGAATTAACCGTGCTTCATTTCTTTGAAACATGAAAAACACTATTCCTTGTATTTTAATGGAATTCCACGAAACATCGGATGTTTATTTGGTTTTACATTTTACGCAGGTAACTAAGTTAATTCGGTACACGGTTCATACTGATTGCGTCTCTGTTAACCTTCGTAGATTGTTTTTAAGCGATTTAGCGCCAAATTCAGTATACGTACTTACGTCTTTATTAATAAGTGGGCAATTGCAGTTCCCACATAAAATCATTGTCTAATTTTACAATTAACGCGGTGACTAAAGAACCTATTAAAAATTTAACTACGGAGATAATTACGTAGATTTGGACGAACAAAAAATGAAATCAATGAACCGGGGTGTACTTAGAATCTAGATTTATGATTCACTTGAATTTAACCCATACCAAAAAATGTGAATCAACCAATTTCGAAAAAGTAGGTGTTGAATCAACTTTAATTTGGCCTTTGGAATTGTATTGAAATGGGACGCAATGGGGTGGAAGATGTAACATTTTCTCTGACATATGAGCCATCAGAGGTCGGTAGACCACAACCTTGCGCCCAGCCCAGCCGCGATCAACGGTGTGTGTCGTATTATGTGCAAATCCGATAATTGGGATCATTATCCTAGATCACTCAGCTAGTATTACAATTCCGTCTACATAAAACGTACCGGTTAATTAACAGTTGACTTTTTAAGGGAAATCTTACTCACTGCAATCACTAATAAGCGCCGCGCAATAAAAAAACCGAACTTAATTTGTAATAAAGAATAAAGTTTGTTGCGGTTATTAAAGTCTTGGCTTGAATTATTCTTGTACTTGACCCAGTGCTTTAGATAATCATCTAATGAATGTAATACGTACAATCAGATATGACCTAGGCATTGATGCGAGAATAATGAACGCACTGTTATTACTATTTTACTGTACTTAGACACAATAAAATCTTTACGGATACTCCTCTCGATTTTGAACAATGGGACAGGAACACCGATCACACCTCCCAAGTAGGCACATTTCAAAGAAATGATAATTACCATTGCGGAATGTAAAAACAAATATGCTATAAATTAGTTTGCAACAATATGCAAATTAATTACTCAGCGAATAATTGTATTACACGTTAAAGGCTAAAATATTCCTTTTTGTACAAATCGCAATTAATTAATGTTACTTTCAAATTTTGCCCATATTACACTAACTTGCTCAAGTTTAGTGGAAGAAACGAGATGCATAATTTCTTCGTGATTGTGTCACGATGCTATACAAGAAACTTTTGTATTGCCAGGTGCCCAAATCTTCTTTCAGATTTCATATTCAATTTTTGTCCACTTGAAGAGTACACGCGTAAGGCAATTTTTCTTTCCTTTAACTATACCTAGTGAAATTATTAGGAGCTGATTTTAAACTTTATTTCTTTTCTGTTAATAAGCGACAAAGTGAAAATAATTGAAAAGCATCACAAAAATGGGACTCAAAAAATTCCGATGATTTTATGTCGTCCGCGATTAACGCAGAAAGCCAAATCGAACTATATCCTTTTACGGGCAAATTGATTGAATATAATATTATAAAACACCTTTGGCTAATTTGTTTATAAATGGGATCTATATAATTAAATTGGCGCAATCGTCATATACCATGCAAGTATATTTACGTTTGAATGTATTTATACCAAACCTGAATTAATTACTACATTAATTACACGGTAATAAACGTGCAGGATTTGCAATTGAAGTTTAAACATGTTTGTAAATGCAAGGCAACAGATACCAGGATGATTTGTATGCAAATACTATTCAGTAAATTATTCAGATGCTTATATTTAAACGGTGATCCTTTTATCTAGAACTTATTTTTACCCTTTTTTTTTGGTCACAGTTTTCACGCCACGGTAGTTTGGTTATCTTATCCGCGATCGAAATTTGCAATTGGACAATTAGTCGAACTAATTTCAATTAACGAAAGTTCAAGAGGAGACCTTCGCCTTTAATATTTAAAATTTGATCGCGCTCATTTTTTGCGTGGTCTCTGAACTGCCTATAGTATACTTTCCTCAATTATCTTCGCATGTATTTCTGAAGACCTCGCTGTTGATTAAGAAAGAAATATGCCATTCTTTTAGGCACTTCTTACGCATAGTGACTAGTAGTGCAGTCAAATTAGACAAAATAATGGCCAAACCCGGAAATTTGAAAAAACAAGCTGAAAATTGGCAGACATGTTCAGGATAGTGCCAGAACCAATTTCCAATTGAAAAACTACGCCTAAACTCGATCTCGCGAGTTTTGAGCAAAACCAATGAACCAATGGTCTGATTCTCGTTGCTAAGGTGTCAAAATGTTTGTTTTAATGTGTATTTGGAGTAAAAACATAATTCCACACATAAAAAAGTCCTTGGAAATTCTAGATTTTTAGGAAAATCGCCCCCAACCTGGATTTTTCACGTTTTCGGCATTTGTTGTTGTTTTGTTTGCGCCGCTCGGGCAGTGCGCTCCAGCGCGTCTGTCGGCGGGAGTTTGTCCGGACATGATTGAGCATGCTCGGGTCGCTTTCACTTTCACCACATTCTGCAGAGTAGGTTCGCTTCCCCCGGCCGCAATTGCCACTACCGGTACGTCGAAATCCCCCTCATCTCGCGGTGGGTGCGCTGAACATCCGAACAAACTCAAAGGTTTTCAAAGGGTATGTGACCATCTGGAGAACAACGAGTGTCAGTATACTCTCCGCGAGCTCATGGATATAATGACGGACGTCTCTTCGGAAGAGGAACTTTGCGATCAACTCTACACTACACCGAAAAGCATTTGAAGACTAAACTGCAGAATTTTTACGGAGAAAGAGTAGTTATATCTCAGCTAGCAGGAAAGAGTGCCGTCCTCAGTTTCAAAGGAAAAGCTGACGAAATCCTCAGTGACGCATGGTACAGGGAAAAGAAGCACGATGAAAGTGAGGAAAGAATGAGAATCGTCGAGACCGCGGCCAGAATTATTCGGGAGGACATTCGGTCTCGGGTGTACGATTTCTCCTGTTATCCAACCGTTGAAGAGATTTCATTTGAAAACGAGGAGTTGGTCCCGACTACTCTACGAAACTTCTTGAAAACAATTTTTCAAACTCGGAAACCGTTCCATGAGGATACAACAACGAAGAGAAAGGCTACCTACTTCCGTAGCTCATTCAATAACTGCAGCCGCCCAGCCCCGTTCATTTCTTTCCCTGCTGCATCTTGGACTCGGGGTCACTCTTCATCGCCGGTTCGCCTCGAAGCTGTTGTTGGACATGCTGTCAAAGGATTGCTGTTCAGGATTTAGTTCTAGCACCATCCTCACCATGTATGCCAATTTTCAGCTTGTTTTTTCAAATTTCTGGGTCTTTGACTGGACTATAGAACAGGATTTTCAACAGAAAGCGCAGTTTGTTGCTCCGAGTGGGACCATGGAAGACAGTACAGCTGACAGTTTTGCTTCTGATCTAATAGTAAATAAGATAGTAGAGTTAAAAAGAAACAAATTGTAAAAAAAGTAATATTAACGAAACCTGAAAAAAATCGCATTTTAACATTTAAAGGCAGAGAATGTCTTCTAAAGTAGTGGTCTAAATTCGTGGTTCACCATTGAGATCTCCTGGTATTTTTAGACTGTGCTTGGATGTTATGACTCGAAAACGGTAATATTTTAAGTTTATCTTCGTAGCTGTTTTAATATTTGTACTTGAACCCATGTGGGTTTTGGTTTTTCGAATATTGCGGTCCAATTGCGTTTCAATAGGAGTGCATTGGTTGGTTTCATGTGTGTTTGTAAAATAAATGTTATTTATGTAAAATTACGTAAGTGTGTGCTCATTCGGACCCTTTAACGAAGAGAGGTCTGATGTTCTATTACGATTAATTAGATTGATTCACACCCAAAATTCATTTTAAATGTTTGTCAAAATTTGGTAACAGACTATTTGGAATTTATGAATTTTGATCTTGGTCAGAATTAAACCATTATGCTGTGTTGGGGTACGGATCTGTACCGAGAAAATTTTCATTGAAGAGTTAGTTAGGTATGAAGAGTGTTGTATTTGGCCTGAAGTTCTATGGTCACAGCATTTATTTTGCTAGACCGTGAGGCATTGCAATTATTTGTTGTGTATATGGCCGGAACCAATGCACACAGCAATAGACAATAAAATTGATCGAGATCAAGGTTGATGCTGTTGTCAAGATTTACTAGAAAATAGAATAGAGATATAGCAAAATGTTATATCTGGATTAGGTTATTGTTATCGGAGTGGGCTGCATATTCCAAAAGAACTTTGCAGGTTTATTTCAAAAGTTCGAGGTAAATCACTTCGTAATCTCACCGCCATGGTCGAGGGGCCATCGGGGCCAATTTACCTACTACGATGAAGTAGCGGTTAGCATTTGTGAGGCAACACACATATCCTCGAAATATTTGTGCCATTAATGTAAAAAAAAGTCCCTTAGGTTTTGGGATTTTTACGCTAAATTTGGTGATCATTATCCAAAAAAACGATTTATTTGTTTTATTATTAATTATTGTAAACGATACGTTTATTTTCTCATAACAAATCCAGCACCATTGAAAAAAAAATGACAAAATTTAGCCCACTCTGGTGATTTTCATTAGAAATTAATTGGTTAGTGTTTTAGTGCGAAGGTAAACATATTCTTCAGGACCTCGTTCAGAACTGCGTGCTTAAAAATTTAAACTATAAATAACAACATTTGGTAGAGTAGATAAACAAATGCCATTGAAATGTAAAAAGATTCCTCGTCTATCTATCTTCATTTAACGTTTACGAGCAGAATATTGTCTATAGGCAGACGCTATAGTGAAGTGGTTTATTTTTTTAAAGTTGTTTTTGATTTATTTTTTATTTATTTGCGTAACTAAAGCTAATTCGAACTCAGTAGAGTAGAGCTTTATGCTAAATGTAAACTTATTTCCTAAAATTGGCCTCACAGATTCCATGTTAAATAAATACACACATTTTCATAATCATAAATAATAAACATTTTTTTTTCATTTAATTTTCATTTCATAAATTTTAGGCTTGTAAATAAGGAGGACATTTTTGGCAAAATCTTAATGGCAAATTTTGCCAACCGAAGCCATATCGCGGAGAAGTTAATAGTTTTCAGAGCACTATCCCATTTCTTAGTGGAGAAAAATTCATAAAAAATGCGGTTGGCATGGTTTTTCCTTCGAAAACATTTCAAATTTTACTATTGTCTAAAAATAAATTGGCAGTTGCAGTTAATAAATTGTTAAAATATGCAGTTTGGCGAACGTATCTACCGTAAGCAATATCAATCAATAAAACCGGGCAAAATTAAATTAAAAGTTACATGATCCGACATCCAATCCGTAAAGTTTGTGAAACAACTAGCGGAAGATAGTAAGGCCCATTAAACTATAACTTGCCTTTTTTGGTATACTATTTGTGGATGTGAGGCGTACGACACATCCACAGGTGTAAAGGAAAACAATTGTTTGATTTAATGTGAGCTTGCGTCCATTTCAATATCTCGATTACCTACGTAATAAAATGTACACACTTGCACCTTTTCGAGGTGACGTGGTCGTAGGCCTTTCCACCCCTGTTTAATACGAACAAAAAAAGAAAAGGAAAAGAGCTTAATTTTCTTCACCAAGCTGATATTATGAATTGTAACTGATTTTTTAAATTAATGGATTTAACTATAAAATGAATTCAATACGGTTTCAAATCTAAACATGATGCAAATCCGAGTGCAAATCCTTACACATACAGTGGCTTTACTTACAATTAATTTAAGGGTGTACGCTACCAGCTAAGCCCGAGGCCACGCCACTGCTTTTTGGAGATACTTCCAATTTCGATTATCGAAGTTACTAAGGCCGGCTCTGCTGGAGAAGCAAAATTTCCTTTTCTACAACTAATTAACAACAAACAACGAACACTTTCCATAAAGGGCGGTAATCCGAATTTACATTTTCAGAATCAAAGGAAAATGTTGAATGGATGTTGACAATTAGTCAATTACTTAACCACAAACACAGCAAATTCTTGTAAAAGGATACTTCCTAATTTTATACACTGCAGTCCCCTGAATACGTCACTTGATACTAAAATTCGAAAATACTTTCTAAAGTCAAAAAGTTCAAATGGAAATAATAGTGGAGTGATTTTCTTCTATATCTAACACTTTTTTTAAAATTTTGAACTGAGGGTTGTTATAGGGAGAGAGCGACTGGCAAGGGTTTGATTTTTACGTAGAAATGTGCCTCCCTGAAAACTTCTCGATCAACTTCACCCCTTCAGCTGTCGGAAAACGCACACCTCGCGTTTCTTCCTTCAACCACGTACCCTCATCACCTTCCAGAATTTAAACTAAATAGTGAGTTATTAGTGGGCACACGCATTAAAATGACATTTCACGTTGGTAATCATGACAATTAGCGTTCAAATTAAAATCGGCATCGCTAAAATTGCTAAAAACTCCCATTAAGGATTGCATTGCCCGAAGTTCCCTGTATTGTAAAGTCAAGATGAGACCGAGGGTGAGACGCACTATAAAAAGGGCGATAATCCGAATTTGGGTTTGATTTTCACGTAGGAATGTGCCCCCCTGAAAACTAAAGTTGACGTACTTTGCGATTTGTTTACAGTTTCAATATCAAATGACTTGTTAAGGGTGAATCGTTTTCGCTGAAATGCACTGCATAAAGTTAGCGAAACTGTAACAAAGAGAATATTGTAGCAACACATTTCTTTTTACGCAGCGAAGTAACGACAAAAAGCGGCGATAACCCAAATGTGCAGTTATAGTGAGTGTTTTGCTAATTAAAAGTAAGTGTAAGCCATTTTTCAAAACAAAACAGTGGAGTCGCCAAAACGGCATATTATATCATACGAGTACATAATTCAGATTTCTTTACAGAAAATTGACGTTAACTAAAATTTGTAAATGACAGATGCAACCAAGGAAGCGAAGCTCAATTCTTAAAAAAATGCATAAAATACCTAAGTAAGTCTGCATATGTATTGTTCAATAATCCAATAATGAGATAATTTGTTAAGAAATGATTGTGCTCTTCCTGAAAGAAAGACGTTTATTGATCTAAAGTTAAGCTTTCAGCTCGACTCCCAGTTCAGTTTTTTAATGGGACGTCAATGAGTAGCGCTTTGATTGTAAATAAGCAATGAAAATAAATTAACGATATCAAAAATATTTAAAAATGAGTGTTTTAAGTTACAATTTAAGATTGTCATATTTTATGCTTCAACTATTTTTATAAATTTCAATTCTCTCAGAGTGAGGTGCCAGTCTTGCTACCCTTAAAACACGGTGCTGTTTCGGAATAGGTATATCGCTGTATAACTAGCTTTTTAGTTTATTGCTGCTGTTTACAAGTTATTTTGTTTTCCTTCTATGAGTAGGTCATTATCAAATGTGGGCAGTTTAGTCATTTGTAACAAATTTCCCGTTTCATAACGTTTATAAATGTGAAATATGACCCCAAAACTGCACAAGGTGGCGAATTTTAAAACACGTAACTCACGGCGTCGCGACGCCGCTTACACGTCGTTTCCTGAAACGTATCTGTTAGATGTGTGTGTCATTGAAGGCAAATTATATTCTTAGAAAATGGCCGAATTTGATTTAATTTTGTAAATGACACCATATTGGATAAACTAGAAATTTCAGTGAATCTACTTTGAAAATACATGAAGTCGAGCATGAAGTCATGTTTAGGTGACTAAAGCTTCTAAAAGCTCACCTTCATTCCTTCACTTATTTCCAATGCGCCCAATGAAATTCATTCGTAATGATCTGGTGCGACTTTATTTTAATAATTTAAAAACGGTTCAACTTTTATTAGAATTCGCCGATTAAAAATGATACGTGAAAGAATAGATGGCGCTAGCGACTATTTATTTACACGCAACCTAATTTTAATATTTCTTATATAATTAATTATTTTAAGTAGTTTCGTTTTAGAAAATGAGGCCGGTTCACAACAGGAAATATCGAAACTCTGTGATGTTTCGCGTTAAAAAAATGTTTCTAAAATTAAAAAAAAAACTAAAGACTTACCGAAATCTCTGTGGGTGACCCTTTTAATTTGTTCAAGATCACGATTTTTCTTATTGTTATTTCTCTTTTTTCTTAATACTGGCATTCCAACGACTGTGTAATTGTGCATACCATGACTATTGAGAAATAGGTAATATTCTTTCGATTGCTGTATTTGTGCTTTGACTAGATCGTGCGGCCTTCTGTGGCCTTCGATATCGCAGTTCATATCTTTCGTGTCGCTCGAAAAAGTAAGTCTCAACGTATCTATAGGAAGATGTGTCGGTTTATAGCTTTCCAAAATGCGAAATGTTACCGAGTAGTTGTGGATACGATTTAGGCTCATACTTTCTGCCTTTGCCCTTACGACTGTATTCGCTAGGAAAGCTTTCCTCGCAACGTCCTGTCTTTGACAGTGGTAGGCTTTGTTGCGTTGATTCTGCTGTTGATTCTTATTTTTGTCGGGCGATCGTTGGGAACGCGACATGGCCGAAATTTCGTCGTTCGGCAGAAAGACGTAAGTGTCTATTCTGCCGGTGGGTTCATGAGGTTCGCTTTGTGAAGCTTGAGCTTTCGAGGTTTTCTGATTGTTCTTTCGATACCTCGCTCTGAGATGTCTGGTTTGCCTTATCGAACTACCGCTGTTACTACTATAGTCTGATGGGTTTTGGAACGAATCGTACGTGGAGGTGAGGTTCTTTTTGTGCTTATGTATTGAGGAGGTGGAGGAAAAGTTACTGTTGGCAAGAAGCCTGTTAAAAACGTTAGGATTTGAACTTAAACTAGTTGAGGTAAAGGAATTTCTTTTGTTAATATCGCTCATCGTCGCCATTCTATCTATGTGGAAACCAGAACAACTTAAAAATGATGCTAACAGCACTAGGAATATAAAACATACACATTTCACGAACGATAAATAATACATGTCTAGGGAATTGGCCACCAGTGTCCTTTCCCTTAAGCTTTTTTACCGCGCCTTATCAGTGCAGTACTTGATCACGTTGGACACATCGAGGTGCCGGGATCCTTCGAGGTGCTGAAAATGTGTCATCTTCTCAGGTGTCAACCGTGCCCGCTTTGAATCGAGCGCTCGGTTCTCCTCATCTCGTCATAGCCGCACTACTTCATTCGAGTAGTCGACATAATTTTCATAATCCAAAAATTTTATATGGGGCACATCAAAATGTTTAACCTAAATAGACACACAACACTTCAAACAAATAAGAAAATGCGTGCGGCAACAGGCGAAAAAATCACAAAATTTTTATTGACACTGCGCGAGAAAATTTATTTTTAAAAAGGCCTAAGTCGCGCCAGCTACCGTTTTAGTGCGCTCGTTTCTAAGGCAGGCTTATCGTTATGCTCGCGGAACAGAAGCTCAAGCTACACTGAAGTCAGGCTACCAACTTCTAGTGGTAGACGCCCGAACTGCACTCATTCGTAATGTGAAGATTTTTTTCAATTACGTCTTGACGCTTTAATTTTTCTTCTCATTTTTCTCACCGCCACTTTCGTTCGATTACCGAAATTCGACACTAATACAGATTCTGCATAAGATTACACACGCTTCCCGATCGTATTACCTTAACAGACCGACGCGATGCGTCGCCCCCTTTAAATAAACCAAATGAAACTTTATGAATGACTTAACCTAAATTTCGTTAATTAGAAATTGCAATTTTCCCGTATAGTTTGTTTTGATTACTCATTGGCGCCGATCTATTATCGTTTATTCATTTCTAGATTATACCTCTCTGGTTGGAGTGAAGGTCGGATCTGATAAAATAGGTAGGTAGCGTGATAACAATCATTCATTGTAATCCAATTAATCACTGTTTTCCACGTGAAAAACGCACGGCGTTAACTAAACTCGGTATTTTACTCTTTTTTTCGTAAACCCTAAATCAAACAGTTCTGTTTATACTTTGATAGTGTGAACGACATAAACCGTTTTGATGAGCTATATACGTAGTGGCGCTTTGAATATCACGGGTTAACATCACTACAGAAATAACTTTACATCCAGCAGGAGTAGGCCTTTAAACACTTTTAGGTCTTTATCTAATTCCTTTATTTCGGTTTTAAGGTCTATTCGTAATTAGTAATAATTTTAATGGTTCGACGGTCGTAAAGTTTAAAGATTTGGGGGATAGTGTCGTAGCCCGCAAAAATTACTAATTTATCATCGACGGTTTGTTCGAAGAAAAGAATTATAGTTTTAGAAATTTTTGGAAAAATAAACTTACCTCCTCCACTTCGGCAGTTTAGTGAACCGGCGGCCCATGCGTGAGTTATGGGCTATGAAATATTTAAGAGCACAGCGCGGTTTCCAAAAAATTGAAGATAGTATACATGTTTATCAAGAGTTCCAGTTCGAAAAATCTCAAGCGATCCTGTTGAAAATAATCCACATACAAAGAACACTGATGAAATAAATTAGAAAGTGATCATAAGGATTTGCGTCAAACGCCATTAATTTTAGCAAGACGGACGGTCTTTCCAAGAAGAAATGTTCTAAAAAAATAGGGAAAAAAAATCGTGCACAATTTTTCCATGAAGAATGTGGTACGTGGTATACGCTTAATCACAAATCACCACACGAGAAATTATATAAAATAAGGGCGTACCGAAAAAAGTGGTTTTGAAAACGAATCATTTCTTGAAGTCGCAAAATTTTATGTTAGGTGTGTGAAGTTGATCGGGTCGAGTATAATTTAAAAGCACAGCGAAGTCCATTAGGCGACAATTACTCGCAATTTTATATCGTTGCAATTAAGTTTTTCACAATTATTCGCTATAATAGGATAAGGATATTGAAAATTCTTTGCTATTGTAAAACACGTTAAAAAATGAACGTAGCGACGGTGACTTCAGGCAACCGCATATGTAACTTGTCACATTTACTTCATATACAGAGATTTTTACGTAGATCGTAGAGTATCGCCTTGAATTAATCACATCAAAGCATTTGAGGTTTTAGTTTGGATTTTAGGAAATTTAAGTAGGTTCGATGGCACTCAACATTTCGAGAATGAATACTTATTTTAATGTAATTTCTAAATTAAAATCCTGTAAAAAAATAAATGGATTCTCATTTCGATATAAATTGTTCTTCACTCATTTTCACAATTTTCACGTTGCTAAGCTGTTGGCCAAGTTAACTGAGGAACACATAGATTTCAAATGGGATGATGGATGTAAGCGGGCTTTTGAAGATCTCGAGCTAGCTTTAGTTACGGCTCCAGTGCTCAGCTATCGTAGAATAGAAGGGGCCTTTGTGTTACATACAGACAGGGTTCATACCCAAATTTCGTGTAGAAAAAAGTTACTTCTGCACAATAAACATTTCATCCACAAATTCCGTGAGAATTGTCAATAAAATGTAATCTTTAAAACTTTATTAAGGGTCCCGCACCAGTAGCAATGGCTTTCCAAATTCCAACCTGCTTTCCAAACTCGAATCTTTAATAAAATTTACTAGGAAACCCGAGATAGGCACTGTCGACTCTAGTTCGTTTAAGATACGAATTAAGGGTAGTTAAAACCGAATCTTCCCCCAAAACTAATTCTCACTATAATTTTTACTAAGTAGTGCTCCGTTTTAATAACATGTGTAATAAGTCCGCCATGTTTTTTAATTGCGCCAATTGGAATTGATATGTTCAGGAAAGCACAACAAATAGAGGTTGTCCTTAATCACTAAAATTGCGCTGACTCGTCTCTCACGAGCAAAGGAGTGATCTAATGCCGAACAAGCAATTGCAACCCCAAGAATTAATTAAGAAGGCGAAATATGATATAAATCGCAGACATCTGAACAATTTATCTACCTACTTTATCTTGAGCCATAAAGTTTCATTCGAAGGATAAAGATGGGCTTAATCCACCGACTCCGAAAAGCCAAAGAAAACTTGAGGTGAAAATCAACAGAAACCTTTCAAGTATTTATTAAGTAGCATCATATTATTTAAAAAAAATAATTCCAAATTTTTATATTCATGAGGACGTTATTTGAAAATTGAACCGTTTATTTGAATAATATTTTGAACACCGAATTATAATTATGTTTTATTTCTTAAAATTTAAAAGTTCTACGCTATGCCGTTGCCGAGATGTGGATCGATTTATAAAAAGGTTAAAAGGCGTCGGAATATGATATAAATCGCAGACATCTGAACAATTTATCTACCTACTTTATCTTGAGCCATAAAGTTTCATTCGAAGGATAAAGATGGGCTTAATCCACCGACTCCGAAAAGCCAAAGAAAACTTGAGGTGAAAATCAACAGAAACCTTTCAAGTATTTATTAAGTAGCATCATATTATTTAAAAAAAATAATTCCAAATTTTTATATTCATGAGGACGTTATTTGAAAATTGAACCGTTTATTTGAATAATATTTTGAACACCGAATTATAATTATGTTTTATTTCTTAAAATTTAAAAGTTCTACGCTATGCCGTTGCCGAGATGTGGATCGATTTATAAAAAGGTTAAAAGGCGTCGGAATAGCCGACAGTTAGTGAAACAATAAGCTCCTTTTTGAGAATCAAGTTTTACTATTTCTAATTAGATAAACGAAATTGGGGAAACATTACTGAAAACTGAGCAATTTTAACATGTTTATAAATTATAAATCGAAAAATGTGTTCTGTCTGTTAAGTTGAGAGGGTTAAAATTGGTTTGAATAATTATTAAATCTCTTTCATTCAAATTATGGCCTCATAATATGAGCTCATTCTAGCAGTTTGCATTTATTTTATAGTATCTTTCGTTACCTTGAATCTAGAATTCAATAAACTGTTTCAAACCAATATATGTAGACAACACAGACGGACGGACAGAAAGTCCAAATGACTATTGCCCACCTATTACTGGAAACAGAATTGAAAAATTTGAAACCGTTCACGAGTTATCATGTATACAGACGGACGGAAGAACGGACGCACAGAAAGCTGGGTCGCTCGTTAATAATTATATTCTGTTTTTCCTTTTTCTTTCTTGGAGGAAAAGCGCCAGTCATCCGGTTAATGGGAGCCATAGGGCTCTTTTTTATAATAAGGGTATATCAAAAGTATATAGGTACAAGAATATACAGTAACATCGAACGTTTTGTTGAAATCTGAGCTGATTTACTGAGTACATTAATTTGGTTATTATTGAGAAAGATAATAATAATTGGTAGTGCCATATGGGCCAAAATTCGGGGAATAAATGTATAAAAAAATGTTTGGAAGGTAACAGGAAATGTTGAGTGATTGTGATACTTTCATCCGATAAGAACTCCTTATCGCAAACGATCAGATGTCCCAACGATTGTAGGATGATTCGCCCCCGAAAATTCGCCCCGGTAAATTCGCCCCCGGAATATTCGCCCCCAAGAAAACTCGCCCCCAAGTAAATTCGCCCCCGGAGTATTCGCCCCGAAAATTCGCCCCGGAAAACACGCCCCCAAGAAAACTCGCCCCCAAGTAAATTCGCCCCCGGACTATTCGCCTCCGTAAGATTCGCCCCGGAAAATTCGCCCCGGCAAGTTCGTCCCCGACAAATTCGCTCCTGGAAGATTCGCCCCCGGCGATTCCGCTCCCGTAGGATTCGCCCCATAAGATTTACTAATCCTCGGAGGCCAGCAGTTCATAAAATGAATTTTGTTTAATTTTAATTTTTTTTTGTAATAACTGTGTATACCTACTTAAAGGGGGTAGAATAATAGCACTCAAATACCTGTTAACTAAAATATGAATAGGTAATTAAGATAAGGTTGAATAAAGTAAGGGTGATTTGCAAAGGATTTGACATCCAAAGGAAATAAATCCTATATTCACAATGATTTAATGACTTCTATTATTTCAGACATGACATGACATATGGAAAATCCACCTTACAAAAGAACGTAATATATAATCTAATTTAAATGACATTTTTGATTGACTGAGTTGTTAGCTTCATTTCTTCCTAACAGAACGTTTGATGGCTCGTTTGGTCATTGGTGGTGTATTTGTTTTGAAACTGTTTATATTCCTACTTGTTATATTTTGACGCGAATACGAACTTTGATTTTTGGTTAACGATTCTACGGCCTTTTTTTAACTTTCGGATCAATACTTGGCTTGAACACGGATTTTGAGTTTGGTATAAACCCGTGTAAAAAAATAGTTTTGAGTATTGAAGAAGATCGGTTTCACGTGGTGCTGGTAAGTTTTGTATTATTTTTTAATTAAGTAGGTAGTTAGATTTACTTTAAAACAAAATTTTGTGCACGATTTTCTAAGATTTTAAATATGACAATCCTAATAGACGAAGAGTTTATTTTATTGTAAATCAAACACAATATTTCACCTTTCGTAATACAAAAATCTGAAAATCAAACTGACAACAGCAAAAAAGGAACTCTTAGGGCATCAGTAATAAAAGCGTGTCTGTATTGTCATTTTTATACATAATAGTAGGACACAAAGTATATACTAAATTCATTGTCTTGTTAAGGTCTAAATTTTTTAACAGGTGACAGACGATTGAATATGAACAATTTTGAGTCGTCAGTCTCGCCGTATTGAGTTCCAAATATCGTAATTTTTGCAAATATTTATTTAATTAATTTAAACCAACCTATTACTTCCGAGTGTTAATAAATGTTATGGGGCGAATGCTACGGGGGCGAATTTGTCGGGGTGAATATTCCGGGGGCGAATACTCCGGGGGCGAATTTACTTGGGGCGAATATTCCGGGGGCGAATTTACATGGGGGCGAATATTCCGGGTGCGAATTTACTTGGGGGGCGAATATTCCGGGGGCGAATTTTCGGGGGCGAATTTACCGGGGCGAGTCTTCCGGGGCGAATTTACCGCACACCGTCCCAACATTTTAACACACAATTTCACGTTTTACAATTAAATACACAATTTACAAAACCGACCAAATTTAAACATGAAAATAATACACAATTACAAACAATTCTAACAGGACAATTGACGGTGAGAACACAAAAGTAAAATAAACCAACCATGTGCTTATACGTAACCAATCCCCTAGATTTACACTCAAAAAATTGAAATACTATCATATAAAGAATGTCCGGTCATCTTTTCCGTTTTTTACACCCAACTAGCATTACACAATAATACATTTATTATACCTGAATCGCAATCTTCGTTTTAAACACTGAAATGCTTGTGAATTCCGGCCATTAAAACACTAGTGCTTTAAAGTTTGCTAAGTAATGTTACTTCAGGTACGACGTATCAAACTGTCATCTGGGACTGAGCTAAAAAATCTTAGGTCACTTTCTGTAAATGCAAAAGATTTCTTCCATTTCTTTTCATTTTTTAATCGCCAGCATTGCCATTCCCAAGTTACAAGGTAGATAGCAAATAACGGGTTTACCAATAAGAGCGATAGGATTTTAAATTGAAATAAAACACAGTCAATTTGGTCAAATTTAGGTTTGATTGGTTTTATTAGATGCTGTATTTCATGCCATTTATGATTTAAACAAAATATCGTTCAAATGGCCACCGCGGCTCTTTTTGCACTGGCTCATCCGATCGGACCAATTTTCGATGACTCGGTGGATCATATCGGGTGGAATGGCAGCTATGGTCGCTCGAATGTTGGCCTCGAGCTCGTCAAGAGTCTTGGGTTTATTCGCATAAACCTTTGACTTCACATAGCCCCACAAAAAGAAGTCCAATGGTGTTAAATCGCATGATCTTGGCGGCCAATTGTGGGGGCCATTTTCAGAAATCAACGATTCACCAAACTGTTGACGCAATAAGTCCATTGTAGCGTTCGCTGTGTGGCATGTTGTTGGATAATTTCCAAGCATTGAGGCAACGTGAACTTGTTCATGATGAAATGGCAAGCCTTACTGATGACAACTGACAGCATATGTCAAATGTTTGGCATCCAACATAGCCGCCTTAAACGTTTAAAATCCTATCGTCCCTACTGGTAAACCCTTTAATACAGACAACATAGTAATATAGAGTTCCTTACATACTGCAATACAACAAATTAACCCTGTAACAAAGACAATTTGCTCTTTTTGGTATATATCCACATTTTACCTAGACATTGTACTTTGTTTTAGAATTACAATTTAAAATGACAATATGCATGTATCTTATCCAGTTTTCTGTACACATTTGATTCTACCCCCTAACATTGTTTGTTTTAAGAAATATTGTGGTAGCATGGGAAAAGTTATATTTATTGTATATAAGAATAAAGCTGTACAAGAAGTAGGCACCCCCACTTTTAACCCGTGACATTGATTAGTATACCGGGTGATCGAAAAGTAGTGCGGACAGTTTGAATTTCCCGTAAAACTAAACATTTATAAAGTTGGTAACATACCAAATGTCATTTATGTAAAAGCAGCAACTACCTTCTAAACATGTTTTCCAATTCCTTAAGTAAAAAACATTAAAAACTAAAGCGCCCAATTTAAACTGTCTGCAGTTCTTTTCGATCACCCGCTATAATCCATGCCCGTGACCATCCAATATATGGATTTTCCTGACAATTAATAGTATGCTGATAATGATAACGGCGGTGCACCTTTCGTATTATTTTGCAAAAATTCTCTCTTTTCTCTTGATATTAAAGGGTTTATGGAATACATTAATAAATTTTACAAATTCTGCAAACAAACAAAAAATAAGTTAGTGGCATCGCATGAGTTGGATAAATTTGCGAAAATAATTTTCATGTTTATATTACTGAAGTAAAAAAAAGTTTACGGTTACGCTAAGCGAACTCGTAAACTGTTCCAAAAAACGTACGTTTTTTTTTGGTAACGCATCTGTTTGTGAAAAACAGGTAATATGAGTATAATAAGGAAAATGGTTACATAGTACGAACTTCGTTCGATTCTCCTAAAATACTTCATCATTTTTAGACGAGTGCGCTTACTACACCACGTTATTAATAGAAATATCACATTGCTTGAATTAACTTTAATTTCGCCTCACAACGAAATGGAAAATTCTCTCAATATCAGTAAAATCGCTAAAATTAATTACACAATCCGTCTTTCTGTTGTAAGATGCGTTGTGTTGCAAGTGTTCATTTTAAATGAAGTGTTTGTTTTTTTGTATTTTTAGTTTGAGGTTTGTACGTTTGCCATTGTTTTAGAGGCCACGTTAGACATTAGTGTTGTTAGTTCTACAACGCTCATTAACTAGTTTAGAAGAAACACTAAATTTGAATGAGAAAATTTTATGTTCTGCCAAATGCTCGCGTATAAATTCGGATTTGCATCCTACAAGTTGTAGATTAAACTAATTCTTTCGACGCGAGTGCACCTTGCATTTAGTAAATCTTTTTTATTGGTAGCTTACGCTCTTTTGGGAGCTATAAAGTTTTGTTTTTATACAAGATTTGGCAGTACTAAAGGCCTGAAAGCGAGACGTTGACGCGGTTCTCAATTTTTGCGATGACGTCGGTTAGAAGGTGCTTAATCTTTCTTAATTTTTGCTCGTTTTTTTCTGAGGACAGAGCAAAATTGCTTAATCCCTTAAGTGCAAGTAATGGACTGTTTTTCTCGTCGACCTATTTACTTTGTTGGTGGTTTTCTGCATTGACCTTTTGCCTCGCCTTTAGCTCATCAAGTTATCACACATTTAATTCATAGAGTTATAATTTTTCAGTTCAACACTATTTATTTTAATCGCGTACATAGAGAAGGCACCAGACAAAATTTAGTCACACTTTCTGGCAATAGTAGAAGTCATCAGTACCAAAAGCACAATTAGAAGGTGTATTTATTCTTTAGATACAATTTTTCAAAATTGACTGACAATATTATTTACTTTGTCAATTAATTCCTTCAACAACGCCTACTTCTTAACTTTATTTTGGTTCAAAATGGCAATTCACATTTTTACATTAACAAAAAGAACTAACTAAATATCTTGAAAACGGTGGCCTCGCTCGGATGGACGGAGGGGCGAACGGACGTACAAAGGGACCATAATAGCGCCTTCCAACATGAGTTCCATAACCGCGGAAAAGCTGTAATGCACATTTTATAAACCAAACCTTGCTTTCAAATGAATAACATGTAAGAAAAGAAAGTGAAGGGTGTACTTCCTCTTTGCTTTTGATTATCGGAAACGTTGCCTTTTCACAACAGGATGATGCCATTGAAACAAGTTTTATTGCAAAATGCCTACGCATATTTAATCTTTGAAGAATAATTACGTTAATGAACAAGCAATTTATCATAACCTTCATCAATTATGTTTGATCTACATCTATAAAGGGATTGGTCGAAAAACCTCCTAAGTGGTAAAATAAATCGTTAAAATAGAATTGTACAAAAGCAAAAATTGATTCTGGAAGGAAGCTTGTTGCATGTAAAGGCATATGTGCCGAAGCGTGTAATTACATAAAACTGGCAAATGAATAAAACTGTTTACCTATCCGCTGTTATTTGTAAGTCAACGAACTGCTGGGGTTGGAAAAAGAACCGTTCCAGCATTAAATATCAGTACGGCATGGATACGGAACGGACTTTTTGCAACATAGTAATGTAACAGCGTTAACGTTGTAGAAATTCGTTTCGTGCCATTAGCTTATTTATTTTATTCCCTTATCGTAAAGAAAAACCGAAAGTGGAAATTTACCCAAAGGCATTCGCGAAAAACAATTCAAGGTTATTGACAAATGGAAGGTCACGGAATTCGCTGACGGTGCAGAAAATATTTTTCATAAACGGTGTTTCTATCACTTATTACTGAGTTCTAGTGTTGGTCTATTCCGACGCCGACGTCTAGCTCGTCGACGCTGGCGCCACAGCTTAACCACGGCGGCGCCCACAAACGCTATCAATTTCAACTACACGACGAATGTCTTTTGGATTGTTTCATGCTGGAGTAAGCACACCGTACAACTGCGACAAGGAAAGAGTTTTCGAGATAATTGCGAACCGACACTAGCTCATAATCTAATTTACTTTATCATCTTAACTCGCTGGAATTATCCCGCTGAAAAATGACCCGAAGGACGATATCGTTTATAAAAGCTTTATGATATGAGTCATTTTATAGACAGGGTATAAAGCTTTGAGTGAGTACTAAAGCTTTCTTTTCAATATAACTCTCGTAAGTGCAATTACTTCGTTTTATGGCGTGTAAAAACATCTCGCAAGATAAAACTCGTTTTTTATTTTGTTATTTAACAACGTTTCAATATTAATTCCATAAAATGTTGTAATGTCTTAATTTTTGAGATTTATTACCGCTACATTGGAAATCGTTTGACCACAATTTTACATGCAATTATCCATTTTATTACAGTTATATGCTTTTTTCTCCCGCATTACATCGATAATGAGCTTTAAACGCATCGGCATAGCTCATACCATAGTGTAATTGTGTTATTTACACTATGCTCATACTTACAATGGCCTGTATATTATTAGTTACATTTAAATGTCTTCATCGTATTTACCAAAGTGTTCCAATTATTATGACAATTTTGTTAATTGGATCGAATTTAATTTCATCGCGGTGAAGAAATGTTCCAAGTATCAACAATTTCTCGTCCGGGGTTATAGAGACCAAAACTCATGCTATTAAACAAACCTTGGGGTTAGGATAGAATGTTTGAGGGCAAAGGTAACACTACTACAAAATTTTTAGATCTGCTCGGCCACTCAGAGGGTGACTTCGAAAACAATTCAAAAAGCTCATAGTGTGTTTTCCTGGAGTATCGCGCAATGTTTTAAAATTGAAATTTAAAAAATCCTGTCCCCTAACTACAACTCGCGTGCATATTTGTCACTTTTCGTTGGTGTAAAAGTGTGGGACTTGACACTGTCTTTGTTCCGGAAGATTTCCTTTTTCGCCTTCTGGAAGCGCCGCGCTTAATCGAAACCTTTTGGACCACCCCTTAGTGAAGCGACCTCAAAATTAATTAGGTATCTTTTTTCTATTAGACTCGTTTATTGAATTTACAACGTCTAAACTGCACTGGATTCCGTTTCAGGTCTATTTATGCTTTATTGTCACTTCAATAAATACTTACCTGAACCTGTAACGGGTACGTAAAATTGCAAAACCACTTGCAAACAGGGATGGCGCTGTGCTTTCTCAGTATCTGATTCCTTTTTTTCTTCGTTTCGTAGATTTGGACTGATTAGCAAATACCGAGACACTAATTACCAAATATAAATATAAATATGAGGTGAACCTTAAGAACACAATACAGAGGTATACAGACTGTTTCTCGCAAACAATTACCTAAAAGTTTTCAGGCTCTCATTGATTTATTAATGCACTACAAAAATGGATTGCTCATGTTCAACTTTCTTATTTGTGGCCGGATTTTTGACGGAATTTTAACAGAAGCTGCATCTTACAAATGGAAAATGAATGCACATGTGAATAATTGATATTTATGCGCAGACCTAACTTCTTTACTTGCGTACCATTGTTTTCTAAAATTTTAACTCAAGTTTCTTCTTATAAAACGAATTGAAAACACACACCAAGAAATTGATCGTGTTTGCGCAGTCATCTTTTTTATTTGTAGACGGATTTTCTAAAAATTCAACTTTTTTATTTGTGGAAATTTTAACAAGATGCGTTTTTCAAAAGAAAATTCAAAATTGATTTGGTCTTCATAGACCTAAGGTCTTAACGTAGTTCCATAAAAATAAAAAATGTGCTACTGGGGCCACTTTGTGCGCTCGTTCATGGGTCCGTCCGTCCGTCCATACGGCTGTGTCGTTTTCAGATTTTTTTTGTAAAAGCTCCTTTTTTCGCTATTTGGTTCGTTATGGTATCGAGGCTTGTAACAAGGAAGAATTTTTTTCTGTGTCTCTAAGGCCGGATGTCCACCGCATCGGAACGACCAAGATCGGTGCGATTTGAATCGCCCGATAAAGATCGCGCGCGTGTGCTCCTATTGAAGCCTGTCCAGTGTCCACAGGCTCGATTTTCGTCGGGACCGATCGAAATCGCAACCGACTATTTTCGCCCGACCCGACGTTCTTGAACGATAATTTGTCGGCAGTCGTGTGTCATAATAATCAAAAGTGCTGGTAATCTTTTTTCTACCGTCACACATCTTCTGTAATTGGTGTCCCTTTTGGCAATTAATGGTCGAGCAATGTCAGCCAACGGAAAAAAACTACTCTTGGACATACGATACATACATTTAAATTTGTGTTCATGATTCGCAAGTTCATGGGCACAAATGAAAGCACCTCTGTTTCATTTATTAGTTATGTACGGAAGAACCCAATAACTGTGGTGGTGAATTATCTTTCGCCTGTGGTGCAAAAGCATGACAACTGCTTCACTTGACATTTTATTTAATGTCAACTGTCATCCCGATAAAAATCGTTCGAAAGGCGATCTTCCTATGGACATGAATTGCCAATTTTAGTCGGCCCGATCAATCTGGATACGACTACAGTTGAACCGATCTTCGTCGCCCCGATTCGGTGGACATCCGGCCTTACAAGACAGTTATAGCAAAAAATTCATTTTTTCGCTTCTCATAATTTTACACTTTTGGCTTATAAATTTTATACGTTTGTTTCATTTTGATTAGCCGAAACTTAAACATGAAACTTGCTTTACTTTAGCAATCACTTTGGATCAAAGAAACCCAAAGTTTGATTTAGGAAACGGTTAAATTCTCTGTTGAAAACCACGGTTAACCCTTTGGGTCGTTATGTATTATGTGCACTTTTTGAAAAAATGATTGCGCATGCGCAGACCCAACTTGTTTATTTATGAGCGTGTTTTTTCCCTGTAATTTTAAGGGAAAGTGCAGTTAAATTCTCTGTTGAGTACCTTCGGATCATTATTTATTATGTGCACTTTTTGAAAAATGGGTTGCGCTTGCGCACACCCAACTTGTTTATTTATGAGCGGTTTTTTTCTGTAATTTTAAGGGAAAGTGCTTTCTAAAAAGATAATTTAACGTACAGAAAACGCAGACTAAAAGGCACAATAAAATTATTACGCATCCACAGATTTACATTGTTTATTTGTGGTTCAATTCTCCAGAAACTTCAGCGGCAGATACGCTTATAAAAGCAAATTGAAATCACCTGTAAAAAAATAACTGATTTTTTCACTACACAGGAATAACACATAGTTGACTATGCGCTTGAAATTTTAAAGGAGAGATCAGTTTTGCATAGACAATAATGCAGGTCACTTTGAGCAGCTATTCTAATCTTAAATAGAGTGTTTTATACTATTTACTACAAGTTTAGTCGATATAGATAAAATACCAAAACTCTTATTTGAAACTTTTTTGTGTGTTCCCAAAATTAATGAAAAATTAAGTGGGGGCTCAAAATATACTGAGAAACCTTGCACCTTATTCAGAATAATTGATTAAGACTGAAATGTTGGCATGCATGCTATCCGAAACATATCTTGTTGAAAAAAATGGAGTTGTGTTTGTTAACAACACTTTTAACCATGAGCAACCAAAAGAAAATACTAAAAAGTGTCCCAACGAATATTTGTATCCTCCCCCCTTCCCACTAAAACTCGGCCAATAAAAAAAAATTCAAAAACCGGTATATAGAGAGCGGCCAAATAATTCTTGCAACTACTTTAACCATTTGTTAGTCTTCACAAATTTTTTAATGCGAGGGGTCAAACCATGCAAAATTTGGAATGAGTGTTCAGTAAAAGTGCACACATGTTTAAATCGAAATGATGCAATATTTCTTAATTCAAACTCAGATCTTACATTTCTCAAAACCTAGGAGTTATCTTACGATAATTCTTTGTCTTTGTTCTACATATTTTCGTTCAGACACCTTGGATATGCATGGCCCCAATACATGCACTTCAGAGATGTTTCTAACAATTAAGGAATATTCACTTAATTTTAAAATTTTAGAATCAGGAAAGATGTTTCTAGTATTTCTTAGTAACACAGCCACCAGCCTTGTTTTAATGTCTCAAACGTTTTAGTAAAACTTATTTGGTAGATAACTTCGTTTATATACACAATAAAAAGTGTAAAATTTGTAGTAAAATAACAAAATACCGTCTAAAATACTCATTCTACGGGGAAAGTCATGGAAAATAAAGTTGTAGAGCAGTTATTTAACTTTGGATTATGATTAAGAACAGTTCTCTTGTTATCAAGTAAAAAAATTAGGAAATTGGATTTTTCAAGAATTAGAGCTTTCAGTGTAAATTGTTTTTCAATATTCTCGTACAGCTCAACGGTTGAAACTGCCGTGCTTGGATCAAAATGTGATTTTTTAATCAAAAATTGGTGCCATCATGGCTGGTAGTGGATTAAAGGAACTCTTCACTACAATTTATGCTGTGTACTTATTAAACACCTGTTCATTGCTTTTTTGTTAATTGTTGACGTTCTGTTCATTTAAATATGTAAAATACATTAGCCAGCCAGTGTATGGCAAAGTTTAAGGTAGTAAGAAATACTAGACAGTGGTATATAGTTTGGTATCTCGGAGAAAAAATGTATATTAAGTATATTATCCTAGAAGATAAATTAAGGTCCGGTTCTATAAACGTCTGTTAAATTTAATTGATAAATATCTTCCATGAAGATGATGGTGATATTGAAATTCAAAGTTATATGTTTAGTTGCATAAGTAATATGGTAGGTAAGCCAGGAAATTCTGTAATCTGTAATACTATCAATGCAATATCAATGGTCAAGGATCGTTCCATTGATTTCAGAATACTTTGCGATTATTCCTAACTAGTACATATTCACCTAAATTGACAGCATTTGGCATCATTGTCTATCTTATAATGGGCGATCAAAAATGAGTGGCGGTCGAGTTGCCTTTGGAAGTTCAAGCCATGGTGTATAATAAATATGCACCATGGTTCAAGCTAAGTACGATTTTCCAAGGTGACTCGACAGAAACTCATTTTTGATCGCATTAGTGGAGGTTGTTAGCAACCATTTTTTTGAAATTGACTGTTCTTTTGTTTTTGACAAAAAAATGTGTCCTAAATATTCCATTGTCCATAGTGGTTGATATCATTTAAATCTTTCACATATCAGAGTATTTACCTAATAAACGTTTATGAAGCAGCTTGAAATGTAACAATGCTTTACATAAGAGGAGGTTATTGTTTAGCCTTTATAGCGGCGAACGCGGCGTTTAAACGGAATGCATACAATTTCTTAAGCACAAATAAACGTGACTAAAATATGCAGGTAAGAATTTCCAAATATTTAAATTTTGCTCATTTTGAGAATGTTTCAATGCTGAGTCAGTTCTTAGTTTAGCGCCGGTGTTACTCAAAACTGACCAGGT
Source organism: Photinus pyralis (assembly GCF_008802855.1). Lineage (NCBI taxonomy): Eukaryota > Metazoa > Arthropoda > Insecta > Coleoptera > Lampyridae > Photinus > Photinus pyralis. The sequence continues at coordinate 7,138,306 of NW_022170596.1, forward strand.
AACTCAATTCCCTATAAGTATAATACAATCACGTACCATACGCATATTATTACTAAATATAGCCTTAACTGGTACGGTTTACAAATCTTTAAACAAAAATTACTCATCATTAAAAACGCGGGCGGAATGCAAAATTTTTTACCACTCGGTACCCCGCCTTATTAAATATTTATAGAATCGCCAATTTAAGGGGTAACGAATTTGACCCGCGCGCCAATTTCAATTTAAGTTAGTCAAAAAAAAGTCAAAGTATAGATTTTGTAATGTGATCGGCAATGTAATTTAATGTTCGACACATCAGAGGTAGCGCTGAACCGTTATGTTATTGTTTGTGCGACTTTATTAGCATTTCAGATGTGGTGCGATTGTTTGTTATCGATCGACAATGCCGACCGATTCTAAATTGGGTATCACGTTATCTGCCGACAGAAATTCTTTTTATTTATTTATTTAAATATGTGCGTTTTAGTTTCCCATAGCGAACGAGTTCTGACAAAAATTTTTCTTTATAAAACGATTCCGTTTTTGGTTACTACCTGTGCGAATCTCGTCAGTAACGAGCGGTCTTTTTTTCGAAAAATAAAACAATTTGATGTCTATCTTTACACTCGGGCTAATCAAAACAGAAAAGGTGGCCGGCGGTCAGATCTAATTGACCTTTATTTAATCAGTAACCGCGAATACTGATGCATGCAAATTTTTAGATTTTATCGCGCTTGTATCATTTTTAGCCTAAATTTTCGGTCTGGCAACTTTATTAACTGTATGCACTTGACTAGTCTAAGAAAATAGTAAAAGGTACAGGAACACCTTACAATATTGTAGTAGCTATAGTTAGTAAACTCTAAACTCGGGTTCTAATGTAAGTTAAGCTCCTTTCTACCCGAGCTGGGCAGTATTCGATTTTGTAAATACTTTTTAGTATTCAAATCCTTTAAAGTATTCAAATACTTTGTAATTAAATACTTTTATGGAAGCAGTATTTGTATTTGTAACTCAAATACTTTCACAAATATTTAGTATTCGAATATTTCGCAAAGTATTTGGATACTTCGTAAAGTATTTGAATACTTCGCAAGGTATTTGAATACTTTGAGAAGTATTCGAATACTTCGCATAGTATTTGAATACTTAACCTTTTTTTACCAAAAATCGACTGCACTGGAGCGAGTGGAACTGTTTGAGATTATGGATTCTACAGGCCACATAGTCCAGTAACTCTGTTCCTGAAAATGGGGGGTACGAAGCGTCAAATCCGGTAGTTCTGACTTTTTGTGGGATTGCTTATGTTGTTAACCCAATGTATAATTCATGTTTTAGACCTCGAGCGGCGAACGCAACATAGTCAAATATACTAAAAACCGAGGAATTTTCGTTTTCTTTGCAGATTTTCACGATTTTAACCCTGAAGGACCAGTTTTTCGCCAATAACGGTTCAATAAGTTTTCAAAACAGACCAAATTTGCTATAATTTAAGCCCACATCCGTTTGTGTAGATGTAATAGATTCCGAGATAATGCTTTTCAAAAATTGTCAATTTATCGAATTCAAAAATCTTTCACAATACTTTATGGGTGACGTTTCTATTCTGTTTTACACAGATGCCAAGAATGGGCGGTATTACGCTGAAAAATAAAACGAATAATGAATTTTGTAAGGTGGTAGTTTCTGTTGCTGTTAATGTCAAAGATCCAAGAGTGTTATCGTTTGATTTAGTTCTGTTCAGTTCAGTGCTGGATATTTTTACTTTACAATAATTTGGTGCCGTTTTTTATTTTCCCTGATTTTTTTCTGATCTAGAAATGGTGGAGGATGTATTGTGGAGAGATGTTACACAAGATATTGACAATCCAGCCACAAACCTTTCAAGTGAGGAAATGAACGATGCTCAACCGTGCTCGTCCAAACAAAAAAAAGGGAAAATATACTTAGATGGAAGTCAAACAAAATTTCTTATTATAAAATTACTGTTTTGAAGTTTAATTAAGAATATCATTTACACCTCTCGTTTTCTTTTATAGAATTACAGAACAACAAAATAGTGCTAACAATTTTCGACTTTGAAAAAATCGATAAACTTTGAAATTGACGTGGCCACGTTTTCTGTGAAATAGAACTTATATTCCAAATAAGAACTTCAACAATCTGACAACAAGAAAAGTTTTCATTCACAATTCACCTTAAAAATAATGACAATGAATTTTGAGGTTTTCTTTACTGAAATTTTGAAAAACACAATTGCCTTTTTTATATGCAATTAAAAATTTATTGTTCTTTACGAAATGTTAGTATAGGAAGTATTTCTTCTGTTAAAGCTACAATCAATGATTAATTATGACACTAGTTCTTAAAGAGATTCAACCATTGATTTTGAGTTTTGCGTACATAAAAATAGATAGGATTAACAACGTAAACGGAATATTCTTGTAGATAAAGGTGTTGAATCGGACAAGGATCGGGACAGCCTCTTTACATTGACAACGATATGGAAAATTAAATGCAGTACCTACCAACGGCCAACGTCTGTGGGTGTCTTATTCAATAGAGATTTTTCTTCTTGACTGAATAGTTCGACTGGTTAGTAAGTTATAGTTACTGTGTTTTTAGGTCACCAACAAGCAATAGTTTATTGATTGTCACCAAGAGTTAAAACTAACAATTTCCTTAAAAGAGAAATGTCCACTGTTGTACTTTGGTAGACAAAATTGTCATTAACGTTGAGCCAGTGGAAAAATCGTATTTCTGACGCGATTAGCTTACAGAAATGAGGGGTCGGTTTAGAAACCTCTAGACTAAGCTGCACATGTAGCAGAAATGGTGAAATCCTAAAAGTTTGGGAATTAGTAGCGGCCCTGGAAGTACATCACTGAAATATAAACCAAGAAAAATAAAGGTAATCCGATACAAACGGATTATTATATACTATGGTTGTGACCAAAGTGAGGAACCACTACATTTTATTCCCAAGTTTACCAGACACTTTACCAGGTGCAGAGTGCACCCTTAACTACTGGCATTTGGTTAGTACACTTAGGAAAGGATCTTGTTCTGCTTAGTTGAAGAAGTTCCAATTTAAAAGATGCGAACAAAGGAGAAATGTCAATAAAATCGATCTCCTTGCTAAATAAGAAGAAAACTGTAAATGTGTGTTAGCATTTCCAATTAGTATAATGTTGATGCAAATGTCGCAGTACTACAATGTTAAGAAAAAATAAAAACTTCGAAATAAATTAGTTTAATAAAATTATACGCAGATGTACCTAATAAAGATCTCCCAAAATTTAGGAAGGAGAAAATAAATTGTGTTTAATAGAATAAACATAAATTTCAACTAGACAATAAGTGAGCTAACAGAAAAAATGAAGTACGGTACTGTAAAACGGGTGCTTTGAATATACCGAAACAAATTTGTTCTTATTAATTGTGTCAAAGAACCCAATTCTTCTATCACTTTGATCTTGAACTTAAGTCAAATTTAATATACTTCTAAAGCTCTCGCGCTGTTAATAAATAATCCACTTAATTATAATTTTCTCCGATTCTATACAATTATCGTCCATCGAACACTAGCTATTTTTACAAATCTCGACATTAAAGTTGTTGAAGCCGTAAATAATTTTAAGAATCGCACCTGAATCCATAAAGCAATCGTCCAACTTTGAAAAGATTATTAACTTATACACGAACTTGGCAATAGGCGTTTTTTCAGAGTACCATATGAACTGAAGATGCTACAAGGCGAAACAGAAATAGTCCATCGGATGAACTGACTGACGTACCGTGCAATGTTATTGTGACTATTATTTCTATAAATAATTAACTCGTAAAGTTTCCCTAAGATAATCATTAATAAGATACCTACATATGTAGATACTATATCCCCATAATAAAATTAAAATTAGCTCAACCATAGCTTTCCGAACATTTAATAACGCGCTTTCTTTCATAAAACTGTCTGGCGTGAGACATTATAACCAAGTTACAGTCTATAACAGCTTAGGAAATACAAAAAGAAGACTAAACGGAAAAAAATTGGACTTTATCGTTTTCTTTAAACATTTGAATTACTGACCGATTATTTTTGATTTGTTGTTTTTGGAGCACACTCGCACCGGCGTATTTTCGAATATATGAAAGAGTTGTCTTTTAGCCTATATTTTACAAATAACGGTGGTTTCCTTTCATTTCTAAAGCATTCAGGCGACCCCTCTTGGCTATAACGTGAACATACAATGTAATCAATACTTGCTTGGGGAAACTATACGCAATCTGTTAGAGATACTCAATCAATTAACTTCGGGGAAGGGTACGGAAATAATACGTCCTTGCGCTCCGTCTATTCGTTTGATCATCTGCTGATTGCCCATTTGAACATAAAGCTTTTAGTAGAAGAGTAGGATATCTGGATATGGTGCCGAAACTTTAACAAAACTTTCGCTTCCTTCTGCATGTCCCGGTCCAGTTTATTTTTTAGCAAATTCTTCATTTATTTTGAACCTTCTGTTCCAAGAAACAAGTGGCGACCGTGATTGGACTCTCTTGATAACAAGTACAGACACAACCAAGGAAGCCCTAGATTTACACCGAAGTGCTTGTACGAAAAATTATTGATAAAAAGACAAAATTGAAGAAGAATTATTCGCCAATACCTGTGGACTAGTAATGTACGTAATGTAAAAGTAGGTATAGATGCAGCAAATTGTCGAACTCCCAAATCCTAGGCGCCGTTTCTAAAATTTAAGACTAATATTGATCAGCCACAGAAAATGGTAGTGGATGGATACTTACTTTATTTAACAAACATGCATTCATTTCCGAAAGTGATCAGATGGTCTAAAATATTTTCGGTAGGTGGTATTTCAGGTTACACCAGAAGTCGATACCAACTTTCTTATTTTGAAAGAAAAACTATACGTTTTATTGAAGGTTCTAACTTCGTCTTCCAATTTTGAGTTAATGCATAGTTACAATTTTTACGAAACAAATGTTTTCATGTTTATGAGACAGAAACCATCACTCCTATGACACAAACCCAAAGAAGAACATAAAAAAGATGAAAACGGCAGGAAAATGCCTTTAAATTTAAATATTCGTACAGATTTTACGGCACTACAAGCACTCTTGGTAAAAAAATTGTCCAACAAATGTCAAGTCTCTACAAGTAACTACTTTAAATTAAAAGAATGAGCGTGAAAATAAATTTCTTGACCCTCCTCCACCTTTTTTTGCAGAAATATAAGGGAATTCCACCAAAATGTAAAACGTAGGGAAGGAAGTTATCAAGGACATGGGAAAGTCACCATATGAGGGCAGACGATTACTGGACGATTGATAGGAAATGTAAATAAACGGAATTGGGTATTTGTTTGTACTTCATTAAATGTTGAAACTATTTGCCAGCGGTCCTCTAATTGCTTTAATTAAGTCAGGAAACATAATGGGATAGTAAAATTAGACCAAAACCCTCCGGATCTAAGAACTCTAGGTATCAGACAAGTTTTATTATAATTTGTTTGACAGTGAGGTAATTACATCTTAAAATTTAGATTTAATTCCACTTCTTTTGAATTTCTTCAGCCTATTGTTGCAAGTAGGTACACCGTCTATATTTTATATCCACCCTGTCATACATAGAGAGGTAATATTATACAAAATCACCATTTTTGCCACATTTTTCTATATTATCTCTAATTTCTTGGCAATACTTAAATAGCCCTAACGTTCTTGACTTTTAATTACTTAAATTCGCTAATTTTAAATAGTAAATAGCAGGAATCGAAGTTTCGGTGTACAATAACCAACAATCCAAGATGTTTTTAAAAGGGCGGAAATCCAAAATCCTCACACACGCACTTTTACAAGCTTTAAAGCAAAATCAGCCACCGAAAAAGAAGTCGACACAATACCTTCACCGCTAATCCTTCACACACCAACTGTGTAAGGGATGAACTTTTTCTCAGGCACAACGTACCTTGTTTTGATAGCGGAATAGCATGGACAACCCCTATGCCCTAATTGGTACCGAAATCGTGTCAAAATTGCTAAAGACCGGATTAAAATCTTACCTGAGCATTCGCTACCACCCGGAATATAAGATTGATCCCGTTAAATAGTGACAGTTCAAGCTACTTAATGTCTTTTTCCACCGTTTTTCTATGAGATTACATTTGTAAAAGGGCGGTTAATTCTTTAAAAATTAATAGAGTAAGTTTTATATTACCACCATCTGTTGTACATGTACGAAAGTCCAGTTTTCAGTTGGCGCAACATGTTTATTGATTTCTTTTTCATGTTTCAAACATAGAATACTGGCTCTAGTTTAATATTTGCGATCAGAGATGGAGCTACAACCTGCGTCCCCAGCATCATTATTTAATTCATGATTTATGTTTCATCACGGCCACTTAGAAAAAAGGGGGTAGCGAAGCGACATTTTCCAAAGTACTTACTTGAAAACTTCCCAGTCTCGGTTAGAAATTGGAATACCACGCAAATCCTTAATCCGAATGTTTAAGCTCCCTCGTTTCCGTTTATTTCGAATAAATTTCGGAACGGCAATCACCGATGACAGATTTATGAAAATATTTGTTTGAAACGGCAGTTATTTTAAATATTCGTCGGAATCATTTGATTATGCAGATATGAACATAAAAAGAGAGATTCGCGTCGTTTTAAATTTGTTTTGCGGTCCCGCAGCCGCCTTAAAATAAAGTAAAATTACGAATCCCCCCTTTCGAACCCCAAGAAAAAAAACTTCCGCCCATCAGCGAAACGAAAAAACAAAATCTTACTATTTAATTCCCCAATTTTAAGTTTTGCAATTTTCTCGCGATAATAAAATCCTTTTTCCTTGTGTTCATTTCGTACCACAGCATCGTAACATCTTGCAAAGTGCAAGCGGTATTCATTTGGTTGTTTTGATAAATGCGCTAGCGTCGTCTCTGTTTGGAGTATTGCAAGAAGTTGGATAGAAGGTACGAGTTTCAAATCGACTAAAAGTTTTCTTGGTTGGTAGTGACACAATAACCGTTTTATAGCTAATTGTCATTGGTTTATGACTCAATATGGCGACTAGTCTAGTTTAAAGATGATTGGCCTCGTGGGATTTGGATCATAAACCCATTCGGGCACTATAAAACGTTAGCGGCTGTTGCAGAAGTTATCTTATAAAAAGTAATTGTTTTTAGAAATTATTATGATTTATTTCAGGACGGCAATAAAGGAAATCAAACTACCCTTAAATCTAGCTCATAATGTAGATGCAGACAGTAAATGTCTAAAATTTGGTGAAGTGACTGTGTTTACCTGAAATCCACTTTTCCCGCTTCGTATTTAAAGACAGTGCAATGCATGTGGACTTTTTCTATTATTTTCCACCGATTGCTTTTTGTGTACCGTTTTCACAAAGTCACCATTAGCTTTTATGTGATGGTTTTGTACGTCCGTCTGTTCCTCGTCTGACTCAAGAACGAAAAGACACAACAATGTCAAATGTCAAACCTGGAATCGATTTCTATGAGTCCAAGGATCAATGCTATTGAATATGAGCCATCTTTCCGAATGCGAGCTTAGTGTCAAAATTTCTCTACTAAAAAACGTATGAAATTCTTTGTATCTTGTTAGATTTGTGATAGTTTAGTTCCAATATAAGGTTTTTCCATCTAGTCTAGTAATATCCAGGACATTTTAAAGCGAAATCTATCCATTTTTTAAATTTTAAATTATGGAATAAGGGTCTGCGGTGAAATCGCCCGGGAAGACTCACTTCGGTAAATTCGCCCTCAGAATATTCGCCCTCAACAATTTCGTCTCCGGAAAATTCGCCCTCGGCAAATTCGCCCCATAAGATTTATTAACCCTCGGAAGTAATAGGTTGGTTTGGTAACATATTCCGATCCCGTAGAGGTAATTAAACCTTTTTTTTACATTATCCTACGGGAGCGAAACTTACGGAGGCGATATTTCGGGGGAGAATTTTCGGGGCGAACTTTCGGGGGCGAATTTTCGGGGCGAACTTTCGAGGGAGAATCATCCTACAATCGGAATATCATTACATTGCCGTGATGCCTTTTTGCAATAAAATTCTTTTGAGAACTTTCTTCTTCGTATGAGTAATTTTTATGTTAATTTTGGGATATTTACCGGTAATGATGATACATTTTGTACTCTTACACTTTTTTTATAATAGAAGTTCATCCTCTATCAGGGAAAAAATAATACACTTGTTCGACACAACTTGTAACTTTATTCTAAAAAACTGTTCCGGCAAAAACGGAATATTTATTCTTTTGTAAAAATTAAAATGGGATGAAGTATGAATTTCACGAAATAAATTAATTTCCAGGTTCAAGTTCATACTTGATATTAAGCGTTTGTTTTGTGAGATTAAAGGTAAAGGAAAATTAATAATTTGAGGATTCGTTGATCGAAAACAAAAATGTAGTTTAAAAAGCACATTCCTATTCTACGAGTATTTACTTCACTATCATTTTAGGATCGTTGCAGAAGCTCTTAGGTTTCTATAATAGAAACCCTTGGAAAATTCAAAAACTTAGATATTACAGGGCGTAGGAATTGGGAGTCAAACAAACATCCATACATTTTCAGGTTAATTGGACAACTGTCACAACTCGATAGTTATCCACATTTTCAATGTTCTACTAATCTAAAGTTAAGCAGCTAATGGTATTATAATACGAAAGATAAAACATACTTTGCATCATCCTCCAGAATATGGAAAGACCGTACACCATATCTCTGGCTTCCTTTGTAGTTACACGATGGAATTGATATATAATGTAAAAATTTATAAGAAAAACTAACGACCAAATCCTCAAACGTTCCAATTATCCGTTTATTACTTTGGTTCAAATCACTCATGAGGCATGAGAAAATGGGTAAGTATATGCCAAGATATATGCATTATGCAATCTCTTTTTTTTGTGGCTTTTGATTTAATTCTGTTTTGTCAAATAAAAAAAATATATAAAGGACCTGTTGAAGCCATTGAATATTTAAGTTTATAATAGTTTTATTTCATTTATATAGATGGAGTATGAATACATTCATTTTAATTTAGTTTGGGAAATTTTGTGCGATAAGATTTCGTTCAATTTCAAGAAAGTTGTTGTGGAAAAGGCCTTGATGCGTGTGAGGTGTATCGCTACAGCTACGTAATTGTACACCGATCTGTTGATCAAACCATCATGATTCCTGTTCTTGTTCCTCGACCTATGTATCCTTATAACCGAAGGCGCAGGCAAAAATTTGTGCACGAGTGTAGAAACAAAAACGTCTGGTAGCCATGGAAAGGGTAATTCCACCCAGAGCAACAGACAGTAAAATTTGCCTTCAAAATTCGCATTTTGTAGAATAGTGCTCATGCTCGTACAGCTTGTCCGAAGTTTTTGGAAAAGACTCCCGAAGAACGCTACAAAATTAAGCCCAGTAATAATTTATATTTAAATTGCTTATAGCTTTTCATAAAATTATTAATTGCGAAAGCAATTATAGTTGTAGAATTTGCAATCTCAAACGCACCATACCTTGCTACATTTTCAAGGACAAATAGAGTTGAATTTTCTGATAGTAAATTAGAAATTGCGCTTCACAACAATTCCCCCATTAGTAGCAGAACTTCCTATCATTTGAGTGCAAATTCTTCTTCCTGTTATTAAATCATAAGTAATAACGATAGTACGGTGTGATTCTCTACGGCCAAAATTATCGTATTAGACGTCTTTGGGAATTTGCATTAAGGTATATTTCTATTGGACAGTGGCAGCCAATTTCTTATCCTTAGAATTTAGTCGTCGTTTAAAATTATATGCCCCTCACAGTTCTCGGAATTGGGTCTAATCGAAGCTTAGTACATGGCTGGAGCAGCACAACCTTTTGCTTCGTTTTTATTGACTCATTTGAGGACGTTCGCCACAGTAAGTTAGCCTATAATCTGGGGATAAATTAAACAGCAGAAGAAAGGAAAAAATCAAAACTGCTTGCATAACGAATGCGTATCTACTCGTGCCGAGATACGAAGAGCAGCATACAATTTTTAGTAGGGGAACTTTTTGATTCAGAACCACGAAATTCGGCTCATTTTAGAACACGGGCCCGTGGCTGCATTGTTACGCCACTGACTGGAGATACCCAAAATGTTGAGTTTCGTAAACTTTTTGGCACGATTTTTTAATTACACTGTTTTGAGAACAATTTTTTATGTGTTTATAACGTTGTGTGTTGCAATTAGTAGTGGAATGTTTAAAACGTAATTTAAAATGAATTCGATAACGTTAATGAGAAAGATGTGATCAGACATCCCTTAATAATAAAAATTGATTATACAAGCTTTAGAAACACGTCCGGCATTAAATGAAACAAAAGAGCAGAAACAAAAAAGCAGCTAGGACTTCTTTATTTCCCAAGAAACGCTATCGCGTCAAAAGTATCGGAAAATGCATTTTCCCATTATAAATCGTTTAGCGATTTGGGGTTATATGACGCGCTGTAATATACCGGAAAAGCAGCCTCAGTACCGCTCCGGGCTGCCATATAATGAACCTAACACAATTTGTTTCTTATTCCATCTACGAACCCGTCTTTATCCTTCTTCAATATACTGCGGGCGGCAATAGGCGAAAACGAAATGCAGTATAACGTATTTTCGCTATAGTTTTCATTGGCCGGGAAGAAGAAGTCGAGATTGTTGCGAAACACTTGACAATCAATTCGGTAGAGTTCCACCGTTTGGGTACATTCGACGGAAAAGTGCTTTTCCTATTTCGTCCAGATTTCGCCACTTAACGGAATTATGTTTAGTTTAACTAAAGCCGATTACTTTCGTATTACGCTTCGATTTGTTTGCACATCTTGTCTCGAAAAGGATTACCTACCCACATACGATCACTACGTCCACTTTTATACTTAACGTTACTGGAAATTTAAAATGCAATTAGGGGCGTAAAGGAATTTCGAAAATTCTATCTCGTAATTTGACAGCAAAACGTTTCCTTAATGAAATTACGAAAACAGTATTTTAATTGTGCATTAAAACTTCCGCAAGTAAACCGAGTTAGGTATGTTAGCACATTGGGTTGTATTAAGGGCGCAGGACTGACAACGTGCGCCTAGGGATATTTTAAATAGCTTCCATTTCAACCCAATAAACATGTAAAATACTCTATTATTATCAACCTTATACTGCGGCGTATAGTCGAAGCGAAATTTTATACTTCAATTTTACGAAATTATCCAGCTAGGCGTTGGTTTTTAGAACAAAGTTATCCTTTCGAGATTGTGAAAACAATTTCTCTATACAGTTATGAAATGCTACTTATTGACGATTTTTCCCTGTAATACGGTGGCTTTAATTTTAAACGGAAATATTTATAAGTTTTTAGCCGCTTATACACACAAATTTGTGAATATTTGTGGATCTACCATCACACTGTGGTGGCACGTGGCACACTAGGTGTATAGGTCTGTGGAGTTGCATCCCTCTAAGTGTTTCAGGTGACGATTCGTGCTCATTCGCTCATTGGGATGCTGCTTGTTTGCTAGGAAAAATATTTATAGGGATGCTTGTTGTATACAGTGCGTTCCAAATAAGAGAGTCACCTCAATATCTCTTTTGTTTCGCGAGATACGAAAAATTTGTTAAATATAATTTTATATGTTACATTATACGATCTATCTGATCGCATATTTAAACTTCTGGTGTAACGGGAAATCGATGCAACTTTTGTTTGCAAATCCAATGCTTATATTTTTTACGATGTTTGAAAAGAGCAATCAATTTGCTGTACGACAACATAAAAATGCATATGGTTGAAATACAAAAAAATAGAGAAATTTGTTATTCATTATTTGGAAAATTTATGAAATCTAACATGCTGTGTGCTGTTAGGATGCACAGTGCCTGTTGCATTACACGGAGAGATGTATCGTGCAAAAGTAAATCTTAAAAACGAAACATTGAACAAGTTATTGTAGGCCTTTACTGTATGGCACACGGCGTGCTTGATTTTATAAATTTTCTAAATATTGAATAACGAATTTCTCAATTTTTATGTCTATCAACCATATGCATATTTCAGGTTGCCTTACAGAAATTGATTGCTCTTTTCAAATGTCTTAAAAAACATAAGCATTGCATTTGAAAAACAAAAGCTGCATTGATTTACGGTTAAACTGGACATGATGCCGGATGTTTGATTACACAATCAGATAGATCGTAATGTCGCATATAAAATAAATATTTGACAAATTTCTCGTATCTCGAATAAAAGAGATATGGAGGTGACCCTCTTATCTCGAACGCACTGTATAGGTATGCCTGCCTTAAATACTACTAGCGTTTCATATTTCTCGTTCTTGTCTTGACTTGTCCACTTATTTCTGCAACAATAAGTACAGTTTTGGTCTTTTTCTTTTCGAAGACTAAACAGACCAAATCGGCCATTCTTTGATGAGACATCGATTCGCATCATAGTTGAAAACGAGGTTGAAAATGAAGATCATTCAGAGTAATCGAACAACCAAACACTGCGTAACTGTTGCATATAGCTCTTGCGTTTTTTTAAAAAGCCTCCTCTTGATCATATTTTGAGATAAAATCAATGTTGAAAACCAAACTGATCTATACAGTCTTTTATTTTTGAGTTATGGGCAAAGTTGCATTTTTCGATTTTTAGATAAAAACCTATCACTTTTGTATTAAGTTATAGGAAATGTGTTTCTTTGTACAGACTGTAGTATAATCTGTCGTTTTCAAAATAAGTATACGGGGCCAGGTAAAAAAGTTATCTTTTATCAACACAGTTCCGTATAAAAAGCGTTTATTGTAGACTAAAACCCTAAGTATAGGTATAATACGCATAAATGTCCGGCGGATATTGCTACATTCTTGTAGGAATATTATGCGTTTATTATTTCTCATTGACATACAATTCATATGCGTGGTGTTATATACCAACCAGCAGCGATCTGGTTCTGACTTCTCATACACTCCAAGAAGCACCGAAGGAATTCCAAGAATGCCAGAGGAAATATAAAATAAAAAGTATTCCATGCAAGTTCCGTTTACCCTACGTCGAGACAACTGTCCAGTTTCTTTAAATAATGTACAATAGGAGTATGCTAGGTTTTCACTTGGATAGGCATCTTACAAGAACTATGGCGCAAACACATATTTGCAAAAACAAAGCAGCTTGGCATACAGTATAGGAAACTACAGTGGCTCATAGGACGGCGATCACAACTTTCCCTTGCAAATAAACTGATAGTTCATAAAGTGATGCTAAACCCGTGTGGACCTAAGGACTTCAGCTATGGGGAAATTTTTCATTCTACTTTCACATTTTTTGGAATATTATGCTTTTTTATAGGGAGAAAGAAAGGGTTTCATTACTAATTGTGCACCTGCAATATTTTAAAATTGGTATAATATATTCAAACGTTACTATGAAATGAAATGTTGAATGAGATTTAGGGTGGAATAGATAGGTGGTATATAAACTTTATGTGGGGATGTACTCGAACGTCATCCAATATACAATATTGTTTGGGGCAGTGTCCAGCAAACTCCATATTTTCTTAAAAGCTATTTCGTAGCTACACATATTGGTTTCTGGTGGAAGGTTCGGTATTCAAATCACTAACCCTTATATAACATGTATACTTTCGAAAACTCTCAGGAGACTCTTTAACAATTGATTTACGGCGTTTTCGATTTCCAATCTTAAACCTATAACAAATAAGTTTTCTAAACAAAAACATATTTTAGATTCAATCTCTGCGGTAATAGTAATAATATTTAAATAAAAATAATTTAAGACGAATCCCCGCTCTCACTCTTCCGCAAGGAAGAATTAAGTTTATATCCTGCACGTGAATAATAAATTTAAATTCCAGCAGGCACGTACACGTTCGCGTACAAGGAGGTAATAAAGTAAAATGGCAATTAGTATGTTAATGTTTAGATATGAACAATTAGTCTGAGAAGTCGTTTACGTTTAAGATTGTTGCTAAACCCGGCACAAGCTTGGAATATTCAAACAGTCTTAAACAGACGACGACATCACATCTACACTGTTAAAGATTATTACGTTCGGGGCGAAATTTAGCATAGAATATTTCCGCACAACAGGCGTCCTTGTTGCACAAATTATACCGTATGCATTTGGTGCGCTTATAATTAATCGTCGTAATAGGAGCAGATACCTGTAGAGGAAATCTAAATGATTTTCTTTTCAATGCACGCACTTACTACGACCACTTAGATACCAGTATATCATGTATTTCGGAATTATCATCATAATCACACTACATTATAATTATTATTCCATGCTGATGATTTGTGCGGCGAGAAAAATTCAATATTCAGGAAAAATTGTGCTAATTAGGTTAGGATGTCCGTTGTTAAGGAAGAAAATACGATCTACCGATAGTCTCACTTTATTCAAATACAGTGCTGAAGATTTGAATCCTGAAAACCAAGCCCACTTGGAGGATCCGGAAGCATCAGTTTCATATTGAAAAAGAAAAGTATTTGGGATCTGAAATTAGACCGTTAAACGTGATGACTGTAATTCGAATACCTATCGCATGCCTCTCTGTGGGTGGTATGACCAAAATATTATTTGAATTACTATAGTCTACCTTGCCTGGGACAATGCAATTCTTACAGAAGTTTTCAGCCAAATTAAAATTGCAACTTAGTATTTTATAATCTCTCCTGGTACACATCCGTCATCTGCTATAAAGAAAAATCCTAATACTTAGCTAAAACTTTTCAATTTGAGAGACTTGGGGACCTAGATCAACTGCCGAAAATTCCAAAGAATTTATTACACCAATTTTGATTAGCACCTGAAGTAAGTCGTGCGCACAAATACAAAAATCTGACATGAAAACTGTATCTGGGTGCACAAAGGTTTCGAACAAATACAGAATTAATTGATTGACAATAGCAACAATTTATGCCGAAACACACGAAACAATTAAAACAAAATCTCTGAAAGAAAAGCTTACAAAGCTTATATGGGTATAATACTCCATACTCAGGTGGGTGATAATTAAAATTTAGTTTTTCATAATTAATCCAAATAATCAATCCAGTCGTGAATGGTTTGCGATATTTATATATTCGGTGGCTACACGGACATTGGAATTTTAATAAGAAGAGGACCTTAACACTTCTCACACAAACCTAGTGAACTTGCGTCTGCACAACAAACGACCAGATGTCCCTAAATTTAAACGAATAGTTTCACGTTTTACAATTAAATACACAAATCTAAGTAAACAATTTACAACGGCGAACCAAATTTTAAACAAGAATAACGTAATTACAAACAATTCCAAAAGGAAAAATAATAACGCACGCCCATCTGTTACGCGGGGAGCCTCCTACGGTTTGTGTACACAGCGGTAATCAAATGACTGTTGAACATATCCTAATGGAGTGTCCGGTACTGGAGCCCATCAGGCAATCTTTTCATTTAATAGATGAAGTAGGAGAAATACTCAAACAGCCACAACATCTTAAAAATGTAATAAAATACCTAAGGTCTGCAAATATATTCGACATGTTATGATTTATACAGTATTTACAATAGGCTAATGACCAAGTAGTCGACGCCTTAAATAAACAAAAAAAAAACACTGAGATACAAATTCAAATACAATAAACCAACTCTGTGTTTATTTCATAAATAATCCACCAGATTTTCACTTAACAAATTGAAATATTTTCATACACAGGGCGTCGCATCATTTTTTTGAAATAACGTTTAACATGACGTTGTTTACCCAAAATATATGGTTTTGAAGTAAGATTTTTTATATAAATGTTGCCAAAGGACAATGGCAATTATTTTTCGTCTGTCATGAAGGGAAACAGAATATTGAAATTACCGTAAAACCATTTTTTTAAATCTCTTAATTGTTACCATGATAGTGTCATTTTTGATATATCATTCGAATTGAAAATTGTATGGAAGATCCCGTTTGTTTGTTTTATAGTGCATGTTTCGCCCCCGAGTGATTATCGTCGGATGAAAAACATGAAAATATGAAAAACAACCCTCGTTCTGTTAGCAGTTACCTGTTCCATTTCTCTTTCTCTAGTAAGTACATTTTTAGGTACATACGAGGGAAGGCGTTTAAATTTACTACCACAATTGGCACACTTAGTCATACAAATTATTATGTTATTTAATTAATACACTCAGACCTTCTGTATTTTCTGCAAACAGGAGAGTGTCATCAGCAAACCGAATGGATACAACTCTTCGTCCCCCAATATTTACGCCCTTATTACCATTCCAACATGTTGAAGCGTAAATATTGAATAATGTCAGATGGTTGGAATTGTTCCACTAAAACTTTTTAATGAGAAATAATAAGGGCTGAAAATCGACTATGGTCATAATTATAATTAACGTAAGATGGCTTTCATTGATTTCTTCGGATTTAATATGCGCATTGTAATAATCTTACGGTTTGCTTCTAAAATAATCAGAAACTGTGTATTCAGTAGCACCATTCTCTTTTTAATTTTGTTAAGGCAATTTTGCAAATTAGTTTCTGATGAGCTATTCGAGATTACTATTCGGTTTCGATTTTCTGATGTGTTTTGCATTTCAAGAATATATACGTCATGAACGGAATAAGCTAAGAGAATAATCGCAAAATTAGGACAAGCAGCTTTTACTTTAAGCTTCTGATATGCATTCGATTCTGCCTTTTTTGTCTATTCTGTGATATTTTAGATCTCCTTCATCAAAAGTAACTACAAAAGCAAGTATTTCCATAGGGATAGATGCCTAGTAGAATGGTGTTTGTGCTCATTTTTTTAACAATGCTTTCAGTGAAGAAAACTAAGCGAAAGTACAACAATTGAACTAAACTATGGCGAGTTTCAGGAGAAAAGGGTAGTAGCAAAAATAACAGTGTAGAAATCTCGGTGCAATTAAGCATCTCATCTTAATTAAAGCAAGAATGGCGTATCTTAATACAAAGTCTTCATAATATCACTTTATAAGATAACATCGCATTAGCCTATTATTTAAGCGGGGCCCGCATTGAATTCGGAATAAGAATTTTTGACTTAATTCCACGTTCGTCATCCTTATTATAAATGTTTGTTTGCCACAATTTCCTTTTACAACACAAATTCGCCTCATTTACTTAATCGTCATTTTTAAAATTGTAAAAAATTGCATCTTAAATTGAATGGAGGGGCGACATCGCGGGAGGAAAATAGGAAAATAAAATGTTAAATACGATTTATATCAGAAATTTATTAGTAGAATGCTTGGTTGCGATAACATTCTATTACTAAATACAGTCGTCAATACTTCTAGGGGTCCTTCAAAAATACAGGAGTCTCAAAACGTTTCCCTTATTACCCTCGCAATTGCCTTGAGAAGCTGCACTTTTATTAGTACTCGTGGCTCTTAAATAGCTGCGGGCGTTCAAGGAAGCGCTCCTCAACGACTTAATTGAATGGCGACATCTTGCTAGGGAGGAAATGTTGAGAATTTCTGGATTCATTGATGGTTATCACTGAAAAACATTACAACCGCGACTTTATTCGCCTGTGACAAATCAATTTAAAGATATACATATGTATGTTTGGGAAGTAATGTATGCACCCCATTTTACTTCGAATACATCCCTTAACACGAGAACGTCCTCTCCGCAAAAGGCCAGATTAGAATACTTAGTGTTATTGTTGCGATGCCCAAATTAAAAACGCTACAAAATCGCCGCCACATTTAATCGAGGATATACGAAACAAAAATGTTAACCGTGACAAAATTGGCAATAAAAAAATGTTTGCGCTGCCTCGCGAAATATCAATCAAAATTGTTTGTCAGCGCGCGAGTATCATAAATACGTCTACATATAAATGATTTACAGAGCTTTTCGCAATTGCCTTATTGAAAATAAAAACAAAAATATGTTGTTTTGATGCGACACGTCACCAATTTTATGAAGTGCCCCTTGAAAACTTGTAAGTACGGCGGCGATCAATTTTTGTGCGTCTCGGGCACACTTTAAACGTAAATCAGTTTTTTCCCTTTAAAGCGTTCCCTCATAACCTAACTATCCACTTAGCCAAAGACCAAGTCGACATATGTGACAACTCTCCATTCCGCTACAATGAATCAGAAATTTAATCTCGTAAATGGATTCTGACCGCATTTCTCAGCTAGCATACTATCCGCCATATTGCTACATACATATATCATCATCACATAACCAAAAACTTCTAATTTAAGCAGTGGATTCAACCTTCCATGTTTTACGTTTGAAGTTCTCATATTCTTTTGTTAGTTTTAGTATCCCAAACACATTCTGCTGTAACATGTTAGAATCGCACACATGAAAATGCTATAAAGTACTTTATGGCACTAATATCAAAATAAAATTCTAACAATGTTTATTGATTATACCGTCTTTTTGTGTGGAAATACGCCAATCCAGGGGTAATATTTTGGAAGTGGATATGAACTTTCAAAGACATCTGTCCAAATCTGCTCAGATTGCAATTGTCCTTAGCCTTTTTATTGCATACTGCCATTCACAGCTACGAACCATATAGCTATTAATTTGGCTGTTGCTAGGTATAATGGCTAATCTTAAACAATAAGGGTAATTATTGTGAAGAATAATTTCGAAACTAGAAACTGCTTTATCAAGTGGGTACCATACTGCCATTACCCCATTCTACTTACAGAAGACCAGTTTTCAAAGCTCGCAGCGTGAGGAGTTATTCCAAGACGATGGCATTGAAAACAACACTAAGCCAGTTAAAACTAAATTTTCAAATCGTCATGGTATATTGTTGGAGAGCCCTTCATCGTGCAAATTTGGAAAAGTATTTTTTTAAGGTCGCGTTGTTTCTAAAATATTCCACATTAAAGAAATTCGTTATTTTTCTATGCCACAAAGATTAAGATGTATTTTGTCTCAAAAACAATGTAAAAATCATTCGCCCTTTGACATAAAATTTTTCTTAACTTGACTTTGAAAGAAGTCTTTTGATCTGGACGATGTTGTTATATCAGGACTGTTATATGACATAATAATCAAAATGTGTGTTTAATGATCAGAAACGAGCATTCTTGCAGCTTCGATTTTCTGTCAATTCCAAAATTGACGTATTTGAGTGCTTTTCTTGAAAATTGGCCCTTAACGCTCGGAAAACGATCAAGATGGTACACTATGGAGATCAGGTCGATTAAATGTTGTTGCATCAAGTTAAGATATCTTCAATCCATTTTTTATCGAGTTATTTGGAACCACATTTTCTTTGGAAATATGGAAATTTACCCCATAGTAACGACGTTATCATTTGGTACCAAGATTGCAGCTGCTAAGTATGGTCCTAAGGTAAGGGTAACAAAAATTAGGAATAGATTTAGACCAGTGGTTCCATAGTGCCCATTCTCAAGATCGTGGTGTAAATTCTTCTGTTGATCTCATTGCCGTCTTATGTTACTGTACCCTTGTAATTTATCTTTTTGGTACGTTGGCTCCCAGCTAGCACAGGTAAAAAAATGGTATAAATGAAGGGAAGAATTCAATTGATTCCACTTTCACTGGTGTCTCATTAATTATTATCAAAATATAATAAAAATTTGGATAAATATTTTGAAAGTTATACCTCAATATGTTTTGGAGCGTATGTAATTTTCCTTCCAGCTTTTCTTTGAAACAAAAACTCCTTTTATTCTTCCTTTTGTAGGCTAGCAAGAATTTCCAAAAATTTTATACAAATTTAAGTACGTTTACATGTTGAAACAATCCAAATAAAATTCTGACAACACCCTTAAAAGAGCGATTCGTAAATCTAAATGCAATAGAAATAAACCTACTGTTCTAAGATATTTTAACGCAATAAACAACTAAATGAATTACCTACCTTCATTTTATAATGAACAAATCTAAATCTAAATAAACCCCTAAAGCGGATCTAAAAAAGCGGCAGAGCACCTCGGTGTGACCCTACGGGGTCATTGGATTTGACCCGTTTTCAATAAGGTTACACGTGATATATATGTACGTCAAATATGGTAAGTTTGAACCAAATCGGACTAACCGTTCGGCAGTTTTCCTGTTCACGGACAGACTGACAAACAAACACCATCGACTCCCTTATAAAGCTTGTATCGCTTTCCTGGGTCGCTTAACAAACGTTCAAATGACGCACGTAAATAGAGAAGTTAATTCAGTGTTAATTACTAGGTTCACTGTATTTTGCAATAAAATGCAAGAATGTAAAAAATTGTCCCTCTTTAATTCCTGCAATTGAAGCAAGTCGCTGACTTTCAGGCTTATGGAAATTTTTAACATCTCGCGTACAACGTTCGCAGATGTGCTTTCGGGAAGTTTTTGGGTAGCGGTTTAGGATCACGGGATATATGCACTGTTTTATTCGTTTTCAGTTAGATATCTTCTGTATGCAAAAATTGCATGTATTTTGCCTATAGTACTCCTGTAAACTAAGAAAGGTAAAATTTTTCTTGATGATAGAGACCTACGTTTTACAATTTGAACTATTGAAAAGCACCACAATTCTTCCCAAATAACACACACTTCTGATTGTTATAAATTGCAATGATACAATCAGTGTGAGCGTAGAGGTATCCCACTGGCAAGGATTTTTCAAAATAGCAACTTCATCAAGTATTTTTCAAATACATTATACTGATTATTTTTTTTCGGGGTCTGAAAACCATCAGTCCATAAATTGAGATCGATTGTCACTGAATTCGAAAATGTTTTTTTTTGTATTTCTTCGAGTAGAACTGGATTATTTTCATTATTAACGAGCTCCTAGCTAGTTTATAATTTTGCGGTGTCTGTCCGTCTGTCCGTCCGTTAGTACGATATCTCGATAACGAATGGACGGATTACGATAAAATTTAGTAGATGGATTCTTTGATTAAATTTTTGGATCGGAGTTCATGAATTGGCAATGTAGCCTAAAAAATAAAGAAGGCCCTTTTGACATCTCCGTGAGTTATGAACCGAATTGCATGAAATTCAATATGCGTATAGCTTTAGCCATATAAAACGTAATTCCAAAAATTGAGCCTAATCGATCCACATTCACAGTGCCCTTTTCGCATCTCGACCATTTAGAAACCGAATTGCAAACTTTTTTATTTATGAAGGTATTTAAATGAAATCTGATACATAGCCACTTGGAATAAAAGCAAATGTATTGCCATTTTTAAAATTTGGTTTTGTGTAGGATGTGCAGTGCCAACTTTCTTATTTATGGAAGCAATTAAATGAAATTTCATACATATACACTTTAAATAAAAGCAAAACTAACATCAGGTTTAAAATTTGGTTTTGCACATGCTGGCCATACCCAGGAGCTCGTTTTTTGTATTTGTTTAGTTTATTAAGGATCCTCAGATCCTTTATAGTTTTGTATTGTCGTCCGTCCGTCCGTCCGTCCGTGTGCGCTCTAACTCTTTTTAAAAGTGGCCGATTGTGTTGAAATTTGGTATACGGGTACGTTGGACATTAAGAACGGACGCTATTTTCAGGAAGCTGGTTCAACAGGAACAAAAGTTATACGACTTCGAGTGAATCGGGAACAGGAAAAACTGCGAACTCAATATAATAAAAATTAACATATTTCATTCCCTAGGTCATGTATCGAGTTCGGACTTTCGCTAGATTATTCCCTATGACTCTTAGATGTGTAACAATTCAATATAACTCTTCTCTGTGGTCTCGGTCAAAAGTTTTAGAGCAAAATGTACCCAAAATTATTCTTTACACATGAATTTAGAGTTGTAAAAGCTTTCAAACGCATTATCTTGATGCTGAAAGAGTTGATAACGTGCACGTTTGATAACCGCATGTGTGTGATTCAAAAATGTTAAATTATTTTTCTGAGGCCACATGGATTTTGATCAAAATATGTCAAAATCGTTAATTATGCACCAAGATCGTTGGGAAAAAGACTACGCGCATTATCTCAATGCCCAAGACATGAATTTGATGCATTTTTGGCGACCACGTGGATTTTGATCAAAACATGTCAAAATCGTTATTTATGCACCAAGATCGTTGGGAAAAGACTAGGCGCATTATCTCAGTGCCCAAGACATGAATTTGATGCATTTTTGGCGACCACGTGGATTTTGATCAAAACATGTCAAAATCGTTATTTATGCACCAAGAGCGTTGGGAAAAAGACTAAGCGCATTATCTCAATGCCCAAGACATGAATTTGATGAATTTTTGGCGAAAACGTGGATTTTGATCAAAACATGTCAAAATCGTTATTTATGCACCAAGATCGTTGGGAAAAAGATCAAGAGCATTATCTCAATGATCTAAACATGAATTTGATCTATTTTTATGGACCACATGGATTTTGATCAAAACATGTCAAAATCGTTATTTATGCACCAAGATCGTTGGGAAAAAAACCAAGAGCATTATCTCAAAGCCCAAGACATGAATTTGATGCATTTTTGTTAACTATAAAATGTATTTTGTAAGATTAAAATAAATTGTCGTTAAAAGTGATTGTAATACTGAGGATCCTTCGATATTTCGTTGTATCGGTTTATTAGTATACACAGAAACGTGACAGCGACAGACAGCCATCTTTTATAACGCATTTGGTTGATTCTAATGCAGTGTTAGTACTATAGGAGTACCAAGGCATGCCCTTAAATACACCATCAGCCCCTAATTCTTGATATACCACTCTTCATGGCCTATTCACGTTTTATCTGTATTCGAATAACTTCACAAACACACGGTGCAGTGCTACTATACTTCTTTTACTGTACAATCAGTCATTTTACTGCCTAAATTTTATTTGAAAATGAAATAATTATTAATGGACGTAATATTTTTTGCAATTATTTTTCCAAAGGTAGAGTAATTTTACAAATGGTCAAATAATTTTTCAAATGAGCAACAATTATTTTTATTGTACAAATAGTTCTTCTAATGAAGTAAGATACTGTACATTTATATTTAATACTGCTAAATTTTTTGCTTTTTGATTTGGACTAGTGGTCATTCTACCAGCCTCATTCTGTATAGTGATTTTTTAAATTTATAGGGTGATCCCATAGAAAGTTGCTTTTTCAAGTGACTAAAAAATAATGAACACACAGTTATTTTTCCGAACGGGTTTTTTTTTGTATTAGAAAGGTACATCCGTGGGGTTATGTATGGAATACAATTTCACCCTTGTAACTGCCGTGGGTGGCCTTGCAATACGCTAAAGAGCTAATTACAACTACAGTACATAATTATATGCAGGGATATATTTTCTAAAAGTAATGGGGTAGAGTAGCACATTTTCTGTAGGATATTCAAGCACCCAAGCGGCCAAAACTCGTTATAAATTAAATATTTACACGAAGCGAACAAAAGTAAAATCCGATAGATTTGAAAATATGATTAAAGTTTAGCTGGCCGTAAATTGAACTAAAACCTAAAATCCAAATGAACGCATTGGAACAAGAAGATTAGATAAGTGTAATTACTGATTTATTAGACAAGGCGCAGTACTGAGAAGGGTGTGACGTCCTATTTTAAATATGAACTAATCGGATTACATATGGAGGCAAAAAATCTGGTTATCTTTAATTTCGTTAAACGGTTGTTTGATATTCACGTCTTTTCGGCGGCCGGCGTCGGTGTCATTTCATCGAAATAAAGTTTTGCGCGTCACGTTAATCGAAATTATTCAATAATTTCGTCTAACAACAACAACGGCGGAATTTTGACTAATTGTTTGAGATTTCCATACGAATGAGATAATGAAATATGGTAACATTAATATGGATATATGCTCCAAAGCGAACTGTAAGCAAGAGCGTCGCAGGGTTCCTTATGAAAGAGTCCGTAATGGTGACATTAGCGGAGTTTGCAATCTGTATGTATGAGATTTTAAGTAATTTGCATAAAATGTGTCTCAGTGATTCATATATCTTATTGCGTTTGATATATGATTTCTGCTTAGTTCTGTTTGAAATCCAATTTGTGCATTCATCTTAGCGGCCGATAGAGGTGCTCTTGGATGCGCCTGCAAGATGTAAATTTGCACATACCATTTGTGGTCAATTTTATCTGGAAAACTTCATAAATTACTATTTCGGCATCATTAATTGCCTGAAGAAAATCACCCCGTTTTCATTGTTCATGTTCAATTTTTGAACCGAAAATCGTAGCGTAGCTTAGAACTCTTCTAATAATAAACAAAACAAGCTCAATGATCTAGAATTAATGTGGTAACATAAAGAGGAACAAATAAGTGTCACGTGCCGGAGCGGAACCAATCGCGGTCTAGGAAGTGATTCTTTACAATCGTTGAGTCAATCATAATTGATTTAATACGCCTTGTAAGCGCGGGCATTTTGAATCTACCGTAAAACTAGATTATATGGGAGAATATGTCCCTTTAGGGTGATCCACTAATAATGATGTCGTGTCAAATTTGACATGAATATTACATTTTCTTTTCAGCAGAATTCTTGCAAGCCTTTACAACTTCCCTTTAATTAAGTTGCAACTTTGTAAAAATAAATAAGAATTTTAGTCCGTAGGTCACACTAAAATGTTGAAGTTTGTTTTTATAGTTTTTCTTTATATCTACTTACACTTCTAGTCGTAAAAGATAACGAAATTAACGTTTGTGTGAATATAACTTAATTACAAGTGAGGAAAATTCGACAGCTCAAATCCTTTAAAAGAGTTTAGTATGCTTTTTTCCGAAAATGTTACCAAACTGCCAATAGTATTATTGCCGTGCCAGTGGTGTACGATGCAATATAAGCACTAAATTAACAATTCCCAAAATGTTCGTTC
>NW_022170596.1:7163272-7179494 GCF_008802855.1 Photinus pyralis
AATCAGCACGATTTTTGGGTGCATTCAGTTACATAATCACAAAACAAAACAGCAATAACTTTTCAGATGCTTCAGATTCATTTGTAAATAAACAAACACTTTGGAGCAATAATTTAAGCATGCCCATTACATTATACTCTTTACCGCCATTTCAATGTTTAGTAGGCGACGATCTGTACATAAATAAAGCTTATTTTAGGCGACGATCTGTACATAAATAAAGGTTATTTTAAAATGCTCCTAGAAAAGTGCAAGAAAAGATCAAATATATGGGTGGAAGGAAAACTCTTTGCAAGCAATTGCTGAAACTTGGTTTTCGATACAAGAAGTGTCGGGACAAACGTAGGTTGGTAATGGCATCTCGTTATTTAAGAAGATTAAAAGAAAATGAACAACCTGAATGTGACAAGAAACCCGTTATATACTTGGACGAAACCTATATTCACCCATCGTACGGAGTAAGTAAATGCTAACAATCAGATGAAGTATCGGAAGTTTATAATAGGGCTGGTCAGAGGTACATCGTAGTATGCTGGTAGTCGTTCTGGTTTTGTAGAGGATGTCGCACAGTAAATCGGGGGATTATCACGACGATATGAATCCTACCAACTTCATGCAGTGGTTAGAGAAGCAGCTTATACCAAATTTACCAGCAAACTCACGCACCTTATCAGTGTTCAAATAAATAAGCCACCAACAATGAATAATCGTAAGGAAGTGATACGTTCTTGGTTAGAAGCATTCCTACGAGAAATGAATTTATTGACAATGTACAATTTATTGTGAACACCAGCAGTTCCGATGATGATTAGTGGTCAAGTGACGATAATGAATGAAAAAAGTTAAAGGTTGTGTGTTAATTTAGTCAGTGTGAGTGTTATTAATTTCAATGTGATTGTTTCAATAACTGTCCATATTTACACAGCAGAAGTGCATCAGAATTGTAAATTGTGTTGAACATGAACATCTAACAATTTTAAATGTGTTTACGTTTTGTAGAAATAAAATTATTAATTTTACTGTTTCCCCTTGAAGTAATGCAACTCATATCGCGTGCCCACTTATTTATATTTAGTAGAGTCAAATTTTGCATGAGAATGTAAGTACAGTCTAAATTTCCAACGTCCTCGGAACACCCCTGTCAGGAACCTTCTAAGCGTGGTGCCACTGTACCTACATATCCTCTGCCGATGCTCCATTTTTGAGATATTTGAGTTATTGGCATTTGAAGTTTGTCGACTTTGTGGCTACCCGTATTCAAACTGTGTTTTCGGCATTGCACACTAAAATTTTGTCCCGCACCAAAATAAAATTTCAACTTATTTTATTCTTTCATTGCTTATTTTTATACTCACTGAGTGCATAAATAGATCTTTAAACTCGATCGCACGAAAAATATACGAATTCCTTTATACTAGAATCTCAAAAAATCTTTTCTCGATTCTGATGTTGTAAGCCCCTTACCAGCTTTGGATTGTAGTCTACTGTATTAAAAGTTCTTAACGATTGTAATGTTTCTTATTTATTCAAGACACAGTGTGAACAACATCATTCACCACACATTGAATTTCTTTTCAATTTTTGTTGCAATGAGAAACCATATTATTCTCAAGCCGAACCTGCTTTAAGGATCATTTAATTTGAAGCCGGTTCTGTTGTCGACTACTGCGCACACTCACCAACGGCCTGCGCAAGGTTCAATTGGAGTCAATTTTTCGCTACAAGACTGTCTCTCTATTTACTTATATACTCCTGTGCATAGACAAACCAAATATTTGGCATTACTTGTTCTTGTTCCTATAGCAGTAAATACTCGTTTATTCCATCTCGGCAACGTTAAAACAAATTAGTAAAGCAGTGAGTAATCGCCGTTTTTCTTAAAATTTGAACTAGTCTCACTTTGTTTTTTAGGCATGGAACCAATGACATTGGGTAGTGCCCCTGGAAGCCCTTCTTCTCCAAGCGCTAATCC
The DNA here is from genome assembly GCF_008802855.1 of Photinus pyralis. NCBI lineage: Eukaryota > Metazoa > Arthropoda > Insecta > Coleoptera > Lampyridae > Photinus > Photinus pyralis. The sequence continues at coordinate 7,165,245 of NW_022170596.1, forward strand.
AAATTATCTACCTGCCTTTCTGATGGGAAATGCAAAACCAGCATCTCCCAATTCTCCAGAACTACGGAAAAATATATCTTTTAACTTAACACCTTCGGATAGAAGCTCAATGAGGCAGAAATTATTCAGTCCGAGTGTACCGGATGTGCCAAAGCATTTACCACTTTCTGTTGAATCAAACACCACGCCCGGCCCTCCAAAACAAAGTCTCTTTGACACGCTGGACGTAAGACGGTCTATTAATACGAACACCCCTAAGTCAATTACACATACCCAAAACTCTTTTCAACATGACAGTTTCTCGCATAGTTTTAACGAAACGTCCGTAGAGCGTGCCGATTTAATGCGTCAAGCAACAGCGTGCAGTAATTTATGGGTGACCGTCTTCGGATTTCCCACGACTGCGTCTGGTAGTATATTTACACAGTTTGCCAGTTGCGGTATGATCACGGACAAACGTTTTCCGGCACAAGGTAACTGGATGCACTTGAAATTCAGCAACACACTGGAAGTCTCCAAAGCTCTTTCCTTAAATGGTAAACTGATATCGAATTCGATTATGATTGGAGTAGTTCCTTATCAAAACAATACGGTTCGTGAAAGCGGGGAAAGTCCTATGCCAAAAACACCTACAAGAGCACGATCTCTTCGTTTGTCCTTTGTATCTCCCCAAAATTCAAACATGGTAATAACGCCCGAGAATGTACCTCAAAAATCAACTGGAATTCTGACCAAAGCTATGGATTATGTCTTAGGATGGTAAAACATTTAAAGGTGATTTATATATATATATAATTAATTTACACGAACATTAAACATTTTATATCAACTAAATTCGAAAGCCTTTCTATATAAATAGTACCCAATCCACGAGTGTAAGTCGTAAACTAAAAATAAGAGCATTTACTGCAATTCTTCAGTTTATGTTATTTGTGATCTTCAATAGACGCCGATGCCAAATTAGTCATTTTAGGATACTTTGTGCTTTTACGATCTAACTTTTCCTGTGCCCACAATATAAGTTTCAGCAATGTTGATAACTTCGGTAAAGTCGATTCTTGATGCTCCATTTTTAAAATCGCAGCATTAACTTCGCTGGCAACTTTTTGCCGGTGTGCAGGTTGCAACAAATCGTGAAAGGGACTAAGTAATGGATCTTCAAACGCTAGCAAAGCAATTGTCCGTTCCAGCTCTGTTAACACAGAAGAGTTGTCTTCACCTGCCTCACTCAGGTGCGACTGAGCAAATGCTAACGCTTCTTCTACTTGGTTATTGCGGATTAATTCGATGAGATGTAATTGCTGAAAGTGCACGTGTTAACCTCATTCTACTACACTACTCTTACACAAACCTGCAGATGAAAATATAAGTAACGATCGTTATCAAGTAGTTCTGGATGTAATTGATTAATAAGTGCTGTAGCTTCTTGTATGCGGCCATTCATTATCGCATCACGTATTTGTATTCGATTATCAAGGGAGTTTAGGTCTATTGATGGATTTACGCCAGATTCTAACTGAAATTTTTCGGCTGCCTCTTTGAATCCTTCTACGAGAAGGATACTACATCAAATACCCCGCAAATAAAGAACTAACCTGTCACTAAGTAGTTCATGATTAATTTATTCATGCAGGTCCGACTAATATCTTTAATGTCCAATTTCTTTAGCCATTCTTCTTTAGTAGGTACTTCTTGTTTGTCGGAATAACTCATTATTCAAACACCTTATTTAGGTACAGCAAATGTTAATTAATCTTTGTTTTTATATCGATAGTCATTAAACACACTACACAGTGTTGCCATGCCGCCATGTGATTCCGCATTCGGTGTTGCCGGAGCTAATTTTTATAGTATGGTATAATCATACATACAGGGTGACAATTTGAAAACTTACCACCCCCCATATCTTAGTAAATAAACGAGATATTTAAAAAAATCAAAATCCGTTTCGGTAATTCGGAGGGGGAATCACAATGAGATAGTTGGCGACGCATCCCCTCCAACCCCCTGCGCCCCAGCCACCCCAACTTTTAAATCTTAAATAGTGACCCCCATGTGTTGGAAAGCTCTGAAAAAATGCTTTCCAACCATACCAAATAGCATTACATTTAGGTTAGTAATTATCGTGCAAATCAAAAAATAAACTAATATGATACATTTGAAATCTGTCGTATTTAAAACGCAACCGGCGAACATAGACGAACTAAGACAGAGAATAAATTCAAGAATGTCGAAATATTGCAAAACCAACATTTGAAAAGGTTCGACAAGAGTTTTAGAATAGATTATAACTGGCGATCAAAAATGAGTTGCTGTCAAGTCGGCTTTGGAAGTTCAAGTTAAATACGATTTTCCATGTTTATTTTTTGATTTGCACGATCATTACTAACCTAAATGTAATGCTATTTGGTATGGTTGGAAAGCATTTTTTCAGAGCTTTCCAACGACGTATCACACATGGGGGGTCACTATTTAAGATTTAAAAGTTGGGGTGGCTGGGGCGCAGGGGGTTGGAGGGGGTGCGTCGCCAACTATCTCAATGTGATTCCCCCTCCGAATTACCGAAACGGATTTTGATTTTTTTAAATATCTCGTTTATTTACTAAGATATGAGGGGTGGTAAGTTTTCAAATTGTCACCCTGTATATGCATTGTATATGTATTAATAAATATACAATGATATATATACATGTAAAGGTGGGTTCATAGCTCTCTTCCGTGTGTCCGTTAGCCAATCAGAAAACAGTAAATTTTTAAATAGTACGTCGTACGTTCGCGAGATTCAACTTTTAATAATTTTTGGAATATAAGTATGTGAGTGAGTAATTTACATGTCTTTGAGGTTGCATTTGCACAGTAGGTGTATATGAGAGCCTGAAAACTTTGTAACGGTTTGCGTGAAACAGCCTGTATATTTACATACAATCTCGCATGCATACTATCGTACTCTCATACAGGAAATGAATTATGAATACATCATCACCTGCAAGTATTCTATTACATTTTTAATAAAAAAGTCTCCGAAAGTAGTCGGAATTTTTCATTTTCGAAACGGCACTTTGTTAAGCATCAAAATACGCCACTTTACCAAATTTCAACTACCTACCTATCTCTTACAGTTTCCGAGATCCCCATGGTGGCCCATGAATTTGAATCGGCCTGTGTACAGGGAATTTTTCGGGAATGGGCCATTTAAAAAAGAACACTTGTCAATGCATGGAATAACATGGCTATATAGGCAACCAACTCAACACGAATTTCTGTTCAATGATAATCTGTTTGTATGGAAGAATAAACTATCAAATTATGGTTACCTAGGTTTTACTATTCATCAAATTGTGATTTTTTAACAGAAATATGTATAGCAATGACGAAAAGGTGTAAGTATTAACATGGTACCAGTGATAACGGTTTGTGCATTGAAAAACAACCTTGTTGCGTGTAGTGTTGATGGTCTTCTACAGCATTGATATTTTTTTTATAAGTACAGCCTTCACCCCGTATGTAGGTATAAATTGAAGAAAAATTCCCTGTTCGTATCACATATCATAACAAAAATGGACGTCTTAACTTAAGTTCACTTACTCTTTATTTCTACATTGGGAGATCAAACCCTTTCAGTTTTTAATCACTCTCTGTTGGCTTCAATTTTCATGTACAAAAACCTTCCCCTACTAAATTTTAATTAGAAAAAATGTTCATTTCGCTCTCTGCCACCCATTCCTTTTATGACATTCAATTACAGCCTGCCTGTATATTTACATGCATTTCTTTTTTGTAATGAATTTAAACAAAAATTTAATATAACATGTTCTTTATCTTTTCTATCAGTCTGTTTATAAATAACGGACAGGAACAACGAAATAAACAAACAATTATGTACTAGTTAATGTAGAGTAACACCATTGTTTAAAACAATTTTTTCTCTCATAACATCTCAGAACATACCTACACTAAAAATATTCTGCGCATGCAACCAACGATATCAAGTTTATTTAAGAAAAGAAAAATATATCATGGAATGAAACACATCTAGGAAACATTTTATTGGCAGATATATAATTTTGGAAAATGTGTGCATTAATAAAACCAATAACTAACATATTGCAAAGGCTTAATAAATGCGCAACTTTCGACAATAGATACATTTTCTAATTAAGCTCCTTCCCATAATCAGAGTAATAAATGTGGTTGTGTGCCTGTATTTTGTGCCGCTATACAAAAATCCCATCAAGGGCGAGAAGTCTTCCATAAAAAATCACACAAATTATAAAAATAGTTTACACAATTTTAACGAACAAAAATAAATAATATATATACAGAATATTAAGTACACAACAATAACCCCCGAAATTACACATCGGAGGGGGTTGCTAGCCAATGTCACAATGTTTGGTAATCGTGTAATACGCTTCCAGGTCCCGGATATAAAGGTTGGCCCATGTTGGGTAAAACGTAACCCAATTGTGATGAGACACCCGGTACCGTTGAATTCGAGTACGCTAGTGGCTTTTGTCCTTCGCCTTCACTTTCAGAACCTGTTGATTCGACGTGTTGCTTATCAGAATTGCCGCCAGGACCCCTGAAAGAATTACCAGTTTTTAACATTACGCACGAAGTAATTTGATTACGGGTAGTTGTTGTATGTAACATAAACTCGGCGGCGCGGCGGTGTGCACTGGGTGGCTGCGGATGAACTTGAAGTTTACTAATATCGAATTACGAAGCCCGCAGGTGAAACACGATACTTTCAGAATTCTAGGCAGTTTTCATGTTTAAAACTAAATCCGGTATAGGTGGTCTTCCTATCATTTTGTAGTATAGTAACTGTATGTCGTCAGTAATTGTTCCTAAAATTATTTACAGCCCCGTAGAAGTATCGGGTTTCATTTATGTAGGGCGATCCTTGAAAGTGACGTGATTTAATAGTTTTCGGTGGTTGACAAAAAGAAAAGGGCAAACGACTGGCACATTAACAGCCTTTCGGATGGTATTCGGTAAACATATGGATGACACTTGCCATAACGCTGCTGCAGTTGCAGTTCAGAGTTTTTCCCAGTAAACGACATAAATCTAAAAGAGATCAAGTTTCGTTGGGCGCGATGAAAATAAACGGAGGCCAAATGTAGATTGTATACAAAATACGAAAGCAAATTGTTTCTATTTCAAAAACTGCGTATCGAGTGTGTGGTGTCGAGTGGCGGAAGTCTAAAATAGCAAAACATATAAGCTGGGCTATTCTCAGTTTCCAGGCATCACTCGACACCAACTAGAAATAGAAATGAAATCATTTTCGAATCCCCTCGTTTAATTCCACACAAATTCCCGAGTTTTACGGTTTTTTTTCCTACAAAATAACTAAACGCCGATCGTTAACCTCCCACGTATTTACAAAATAATGAAGATGCGGAAAGTAAATGGGATGGTAGTAGCGGAGGAGCAAAGTGGTGTTTGAACAGACACAGTTGTTTTGGTGAAACCCGATAGCGGCAGCGCCCTTGTTTGAACCAGAGTAAGGGGTGGCTCTACGGTGGTAACCCGATGTCGGTTTCAGTCGAATACGATATTTAGCTTCTTTCCTCTTACGTATTTTTAATTAATTTAGAATTATTTAAACTACGTTACGACGATTTGTGTCTTATTTATTGCGAGAGAGAATGTATCACCAAAGTTAGACATTTCAAATTAACATTACCGATCACATCTTTCCTACGGGAAGCGTTATTTAATCGAGCGTTCAAGGTACCTATGGTCAAATGTCTGGACCTAATTACAATCAGCATACATAAAATGCTAAATGCAATTAATCTGTTAGTTATAAGCCTGCCAAATAACATACAGTAAAGCTAAATTTACACTGACCATTAGTTTCATTTAGATGGGAAAATGTACCAGAACCAGAGCAAGAGCGACCATGAGATTGAGTTATAGGTATAAAAAATTACCAAAGTATATCTAAAAGTCTCTTCAATCGGATACGCTTAAATGTTTCTTCTGAATCTTTCTCCGATTCGTCCTTTTTGTTGGATTTGTACTGAGAATAACTCGACGAAGACAATTTTGTGATAAGTCAAGTTCAAACAGCGAAAAAGATAACATAAGTGGGTAATTATATTGAAGGGGTGGTCTTGTAGAAATACTGTAGGTATATTATTTGCGACTGTTGATTCGTGTAAAAATGTTGGCACGTGTGTGGTTAAATCAAATCTTTCAACATGGAAAAATTAGCACGTGCAGTGTTGAACGCATTTCAAACCATAAATGTAATAAAATTCTAAAAATATCCAAACTTTCCGATTTGGAGCAGCACAGGATCGACGCAATCACAAAAGAAAGAGTGGTCTTTCTATATTTTTAGCTGCAGCTCAATGTGCAACGCAACAAAGACGTACAAATTTCCTTTCATAATATTGGAAAAACTAGTTAGTTAGAAGAGTGACGCCAACCGTCGCGATAGGAAGGTATAGCTACGCTAAACCATTGTACTAAAGGCGACGCTCGACATAGCATATGAGACTGTGTCACACGAGATGATATTTGAAACCCTTTTACAACCGCACATTTCAACCACAAGCTCATTCTGATTGTGTGCATTGCGGAATTATGCACGATGTCCTTATTTTTCGTTAATTTCCGACACTTACTTTTAATTACAAATGATGTATGTAGCAGATGATAATTATCAAAAAAAACCTACACTGTTGACAATTTAACAAAACAAGGAGGGATCCGATTCGAGTTGTGCGTGCGTATGGCTTCGGTTTGTAACCCAAAACCGGCGCGTATACAGCCACGAGGTGCACCAATATCAAGTTGCTCCAAACGTTGGGGTGTTCTTGATATTAATTAATATTGAAAAAGAGAATGTTTACGTACGTTTCCTTGTGCTCGGCGGCCCTATCGCGTTGTCTACGATTTTTAAACCAATTCGAAACTTGCGTTGTGGTCAATCCGGTAGCCTCGGCCAACTCTCGTTTTTCCCGTGGACTCGGATAAGGATTGTGAGAATACCAATCCCTTAGGACGCTTCTTGACTTCTCCTTAAAACAATAACTAGTTTCTTCTCCGTCCCAAATCGTTCGTGGCAAAGGAAATTTTCTGCGTACCCTGTATTTGCCGACGGCACCGAGAGGCCGTCCTGAAAATTCGATATTTTACTCACAAACTTCCAATCAACGATCTCCCTTACCTCTAAGCCTTTCCGCCTCGATGTAATGAGCTTTCAACCACAGCGCTTGTAACTTCGAATGATTGTGGGGACTAAAATTGTGACTTTCTAAAATTCTATAAAGTTCCTTAAAATTTCCTCTGTGAAAAGCGACTATTGCTTTCGCTTTTAAAACTGATTCGTTATTGTGAAGTTTGTCGCAAGCCGGTAACGACCATAAAAATCTACCCAAACGTTCCACGTTACCGGCTTGTTGCAACACCTAAAAAACAAAATTTTTTAAGTTCAGTGGTCCATTGGTAGCTTGTACAATGTATCGTGCGTAGAGGTGCTATCGTTACCACACTCTGTTTATAGAACAAATTCAATTTTATAAATAGAAAGTGTATCAATAAAAATTTGTAGCCCCCTAAAACTCGACAAAATAGGTAAATGTTTTCACAAAAATCAAAAACAAAAAAAATGTTATATCACGGTGCACAATTTTTAAGCAAAAATAATTCTTATAGATCCATGTGAGTTGGAAGTTGCAACCCCACAAATTATTAAACGGGACGAGAGGTCAAATAACAGTTTTTATTTTTTAAATCGATAGATTAGTTACCGAGCAAGCCAGCAAGGTCCTACATTTTTCAAAATCTTAGGAGATTCTCCGGTATTAGGAGTTCCAAGTACAAATGTTCGTTGGAAATAAAATAAACTGGGCCTAAAAGTTGCCAATGTTTATCATCTCGAGCGAGCAAAGCGAGTCGCACCAACGTTGCTTTTATTAATTTATCGTTTTTTGAAACTCAATTTAGAAGATACTATCGTAAGTACTGCATGGCGTGATATTTTTATTGCTATCGTACCTACCTATTTAATTAAATATGAAGGCCGTTATTGAAATTCGTGTGATTCGTTACTTGCGCAGTCTATACTTAAAAGAAGTTCGTGCTCATTCGATAAACCTTTTGTAAGCGCTTAGAAGGGCTTTAATTGAAACAGTAGGGAGGTATACAGGACAGGTAAAAAATATAAAATTTGTATGTTCCAATGTAAGATAAACGCACTGTATATTTTTGGTAAACTACAGTCAAAACTGAGAGTTTTTACTTGAAAACATTTAACGAGGCTCGATTTGATTTTCGATAAGTAAACTGCCAGAAGTTTCTCTCACGCCCCTTTTATATTGCCGGAATCGTTTTTTTATAATGTTTTATCAGCAGGACAACGAAACTCGATCCATTTGCGTTTCACAAACCACACACGCCTATTATAGTACTAGGACCTCGAGTAGGACGTTGTTTTTTCACACAAAGGAACTTACAAGGAATGATATATGAGTATTTTTCGTCTGGCATAATTAGCACATTTTGTTATCTACTCTGTCTCCACAAAACACGTTTTGTCTTATGATTCACACTTATAATATGGAATTCCGTTGATAATGCAAGTTTAAAGAAAAATGCAAAAAAATAAGAAACCGCTATTTCAATACCTCATTTTGTAGATTATAAAAAATAAGTCATTTGATTAAATTACGGTTCTGCCTGTAACCACATACAGAGATCGACTTTCAAGTGGAAACTAGAATTGTTTATTTTCTCGTTACTTATCATTAGTCACTCCTAGAAACATAATTTGAATTAGTAGGTACTTTGTCACTATTACTGTAATCGTAGAGTACGGATTTGTACTTAATTTATATAATGTTATATCACTTATTATAACATTATTGTCGATTTGAAAGATATCGCCGAAATCTCCGAATAACGATTACATTCTGCAAAATTTATTGTAAGTACCTCAATATACCATGGCAATACAAAAAACGGCAAAGGTAAATGAAACTATGAGATACCTTAAATCCAGAATTATGTATGTAGGTACACTTTATTTTCGGGCCGTCCATCTTTCCGACCAATAAACGGGACCATTGCAGTTGCACAATAGGAATGCACTTCACTCGAGAGAAAAATGCACGCTAACTAGAAGGGCAAAAACGAGTTGTGGCGAAGTCAATTATGGAATGAAAAAGCTCCTGCGAACTTGGAAACGAAAAAAACCAGAAATAAATGTCTGCCAATATTCAATTCAACTAGAGGACTTTGATGTTTTTAGAAAATACAATTTCGAAAAAAATTGTTAATTTCAAGAGAAGAATTTTTCGTGATCTTTCGGAACCGAATTTTCCAAAATCCCGCAAGAGATACAACGGACAATGGTGAAATATATTGAGGTATACATTGAATTTTCAACGGTTTTAACGATATACCAATTCCGAGACCAGTTCATTTTCATATATACCTACAGCTCCTTCTGTAAACAAATAACTTTATTGATAAACACAAGACAATAAGTATACGTATAATATACACCGTGTCCAAGATAAAGATGTCTATAATGGGAATGCCCGAAAACATAGAGATACGACGATGGTCCAATTAGGGAAAAGTTGCGTAATTAAATGGTATCATTCTTTAAATAAAACCAGAAAATTCCGATTACTTGGGTTGAGTAGCATTTTAGCATTGGAAATGCTTATGTTTTTTATTACGAATATAACGATATACGCTTGGATATACGGTACAGAAAAAAAGTTGGAAACTGTTTCAACGGGATGGTGCACCCGCATACACCGCCTTAATCGTGTGAGAATATAAATTCCCTGTAAATGGAAAATTTGCCCGATAGATATTCTCGTACGATTAGGGTTTTGTGAGCGTTTCTGGTCTTCTTTAAAGCATGATAACTCTTGACTCGCGCATATTCTCTAATTTGACCGTATCTTCTATGGTTTCCGAGATCCCCATGAGACATTCTTATCTTGGACACAATGTAATAACTAGGCATGTAAGAACATTATTGTCATGGCCACTACTCGAGTTTGAAAATGAACTGCAGAAAATTGTATTTTAGCATTGAATAAAAAAATTTTAGGATTGATTCATAGCAGGCTACCTGCGGTTGTCTTACGGGGAAAACGATACCAGTCACCAAAAATAACAGTTGAAGCTGGTAAAGGTGCAATTTCATGTACTCGCTTCGGACTGGAGCTACTACCGTTTTATGCACAGTGCAGCGGTTAAGAAGAGTGCATTAACTGTAATTCTTCGAAAAACATTATCTACATATTTAAAAATTAAAATCTCTATAATTATATGAAACCCAGGGACAAAGCGAAAAATAATTTCAAAATGAAAATCAATATTCTTTTATCCACTATACTATAGGACCAAATTAGATTATTTATGATTAAAGAAAGTTTGTAAATCTCTTTTCGAGATGGCCTATTATTAAACAAGAAATACCAACAAAATTAATTGTTTTTGAAATTTCAATCGAGTTGGCTCATTTGTTAACCAATATAAAAACCAAATTTTTGGGGTTACTCTTCATCGCTAACTATAAAAACAGGACATTCATTACCTAAGATTTTTTGTTACCTACAGTGTTTGCTAATGAGTAATGCAAGGATGCTGATTTTTCCGGAATAAGTCGTTTTGTAATTACTTAATCGAAATCGAATTTTCTAAACGGAATTTTAATCAGTACAAAAAACAAAACGTTCGCTCATCTTCAATAATACCAAAGTTAACCATACGATCGCACTCCATCTGGAGCAGCCCGTATATCAGTAGTGAAATTACAATACATTCATTTTTCATCGTTGTGGGCTTTCGAAAACCATTGACGAAAATAAGGGCATTCTAACGAAAGTTAACGATAATAATAATAATAAGTTAAAGGATAACCCGAGGGATAAACCCAATAAACTTATGTTCAAGTTATTAAAAATGAGCTATACGAATATGAAATGTTATAATTTTAGACCTCGTTTTAAACTATGTTATAGAAAACATCCTGTAAATAAAAACAGAAAACATGTTCATCTAAATTTACGTAAATTCGAAATAAATGATATGAAAGCCTGAAATCAAAATTCATACTATAATTTTAGCAAAAGGCAAATGCGATTTTTTAAATTATAATTCGAATTTCCTTTGAAACGACTCTTTCGTTGGTTTACATGTTACATATACGTATACAGTGAGTTTTTTAAATGCGAACATACGCTTTTGTATGCAATGTAATTTCCCTATGTTCGATTTTTAAAAAAACGCATAATTTAAGATACTTCCAAAAAATATGAGATATGGATGTGTCCGAGGATGTGTCATATTTCTGGTTTTGTGTACAATATTCCTAAAGTGTGCACTAATCCACTACAATTACTTACGTGAAAATAAAGGCTTATTAAAATACTTTAGAGAAATCAAGAAAAAAAAGTAATCGCTCCTACCTATATTAAAAAATAATTCTTGCGCAAATATCTCATGTGATCACCAGGTATGGAATCGTGTTTTCCAGGTCACAAAAGGTGAAGGTACATGGGGCATGTGCTTTTGACGGAGTCATGTTAAAATTTAGACGCAAGTGCAGACTTACCGGTCTTAGGCCGGTATTACACTATCAAAGATTTGATAAAATATGTTTTATAATTATAAAAGATTGACAAATATTTTATCAAATCTAATCGTCTGTTTATTACTTAAAATATATTTTATAAAACTAATATTTTATAAAAGAAATAATATATTACACTGTCAAATATTTTATAAAATATATTTTATCAAAAATCTTTGTCAAATATCCTCGCAAATATCTATCTTTTAATATAAAAATAATTTTAACAATAACTGTAAATACGTATAAAACTTGAGATTCAAACACCTGTACTAAACTCCGGCACCTACACTCAAGGCCTATTTAAAATACAAATGTATATGATATGCCAGACTTTTTCACAACCAACGAAAAAGGAAATAGATATTAAATTATGTACAAATTTTGAAATTTTATAAGAGGTATCAACATTATGCCAAATATTATTTATTCTGTACATATGAATATAAGGGAGACCCCTTGGGGGTATTACTTGATCGATTTATGAAGTATTAGTTACCCTCTCAAGTTATACCTATGAAAAAAAATATCATGCTAATGCTTATTATTTTTACCATATAAATCTGGAGTTTTGGCACATTACCTACTTAAACACTTAATTTGGTTCTGTCTGTACCCAACATCGATTAATTATAGGGGGATATTACATTAGTCAATGAAATTTAGTGGTAACGTGTAAAAGATATCGTAGAAAAACTGGTAAATTGTAATATCAAAGGCCACGTGTTATTTATTTACACGCTAGCTCTAAAACGGACTAACGGAGTGTAGTGCACGAAAAGATGTGAAAATAGCCCAAATTAACCCCAATAACCGATCAAATTTAGCATAGTCCAATGAATTCATACATTGTGTCCAAAAATTATGTATCTAAGAATAGCATAGATGATATTACCTCACAAACGCAGGCGACCTGTTCTTGTGTAAATCCAAAACTGGGCAAAGGGCTGTTTCTTGGCGGAGGACTGTAAGGAGGTGTTGCACCCGAACTTGGGGTTCCGTATCCTACCCCCGCCGATAACATTCTCTAGCAAGCTTCTTTGTTTATTGCGAATTTAATGTACACATTTTGTAAGCACAAAACACTGCACGTTCGAATTCACAAACAAAACCACCCGCGAATGAAATCTATTTAAATCTATGACGCACAGTCTCAATTGCTCTCAGAATTCTTTCAATTTAGTGCAAAACGTACGACGCACGTTCGTACGCTACCGCATCCGTTGCTTAACTGGTTTGTTTTTGAAACGGATCTATATTGGTTAACCTTTGGGGCGGTTCCTGGTAGAGCGTACGGTAATAAAAGGCGGGGTTGCTCATGCTACACCACCCAATTGGAGAATCGCAGTTTACGGATTCCATGTAATAGCAGATTCAGGTGCAAGTAAATAGGTATTATTTTATTTCCTTGTATTCGTTAAGGAAAACGATTAACTTGCAGAAAGGCACAAGATCCCTACCTACTTCGTGAAGGGCTCTCTAAGGGTTGACGAAGGTGGTTGACTGACTGGACAAACAGGAAGACCAGAAAGGTCTACGAAAATAACAATAGATACCTACGTTCTATTTGAATACAGCTTTCAAAGGAAAGAGTTTTGTATCAGAAATTCCGATCAAAATTGTAACGGGCCAATGTTCACACCTTTTTTTAAAGATAGGACTAATATTCAGGATTGTACCCTTTGATAAGGCAATCTGATTTTATATTAACATAATTATATTTTACGTATAGGTACCTAACGACCTAGTTCATATTTTCTGTATTATTTCGGAATGCAGTTGCAGGATATTAATGGGACACCCTGTACCTATTGGTTGAATAAATTTACCCTTTATAAGAATTTCGATGCACAACTGTGATAAAAGTTGCAGTTCTCGAGGAGAAAAAATGTATAAAGGTGCTTTAAGTTATATCTAATTTATATTTTGTCATATCAGACGATAAAACTGCGGGATAACTGGAAGCGATTGCAATAATTCTACTCAAAAAAAAACAATCGATTTGTTCCGAATGTTGCTAGACTAAGTTTATAAAAACAATAATAAATTCGTTCCAACTGATGAAGCTCCTACATAAAGAAGTATCCCGTGCAAGCTGGTGTCAAGCTCCATTGCCACAAGTAGCTATTATATAGCCTCTCCATTATTATAAGAGTTCACCCTGGGGGTTGCAAAAGCTCATTTTGCAGGGGTGTATTTAAACTATTTAATAAGCGTATCCGTTACAGACCGTTATAAATAATTGAGAGGTTGGGCGGTTTAGCGTTTATAATTTTGCATTTAAAAGATCGATTGTAAAAAATGAAATTTTCTGCTCACCGATCGGTATAGGTAAGCGCTTGTTTAAAAGTGTTACCGATGTAATTGCATCTTCGTATATACCTATAGGTATATTTATGCCGTATGCGGTTATTCATAAACAGATAATTTGTTATACTTAGTAGTTACATAAAAAGGTTATGCGACCACCTTTGTGAAGCATTTCAGTATTAGGTGAATTTATTTTTGGTTCAATAGTTATGGGTTCTTAAAGGTGACAATTATTTAGTTAAGTTAAGACCAATTGGATTCATAAGATCATTAAATTATTATAAAAGTGGCACGTGCGCAATATACAGGGTGTCACTTAATTT
>NW_022170596.1:7179594-7190313 GCF_008802855.1 Photinus pyralis
TAGGGCCTTTTTGATATCAATTTTGAGTTCGCACAGTTGAACATCGCGCTATTTTTACAGTCATTTTTAAGGACTTTCTCGACTTAGACTTTCCGTTTTTTTTAATTTTTATAAAAGGGCATGTCCTTCTTATAGTAGTGTATCATTTTCAGCGCGTAACTCTCGTTTAGGGCCTTTTTGGGAGGTATTTTGGATTTGAATTTATGGTCATTTTTAAGGACTTTCTCGACTTAGACTTTCCGTTTTTTTTTATTTTTATAAAAGGGCATGTCCTTCTTATAGTAGTGTATCATTTTCAGCGCGTAACTCTGACGTTTAGGGCCTTTTTGATATTCAATTTTGAGTTCGCACAGTTGAACATCGCGCTATTTTTTCAGTCATTTTTAAGGACTTTCTCGACTTAGACTTTCCGTTTTTTTTTATTTTTATAAAAGGGCATGTCCTTCTTATAGTAGTGTATCATTTTCAGCGCGTAACTCTGACGTTTAGGGCCTTTTTGATATCAATTTTGAGTTCGCACAGTTGAACATCGCGCTATTTTTTCAGTCATTTTTAAGGACTTTCTCGACTTAGACTTTCCGTTTTTTTTTATTTTTATAAAAGGGCATGTCCTTCTTATAGTAGTGTATCATTTTCAGCGCGTAACTCTGACGTTTAGGGCCTTTTTGGGAGGTATTTTGGATTTGACTTTATGGTCATTTTAAGGACTTTCTCGACTTAGACTTTCCGTTTTTTTTATTTTTATAAAAGGGCATGTCCTTCTTATAGTAGTGTATTATTTTCAGCGCGTAACTCTGACGTTTAGGGCCTTTTTGGGAGTATTTTGGATTTGACTTTATGGTCATTTTAAGGGCTTTCTCGACTTAGACTTTCCGTTTTTTTTTTATTTTTATAAAAGGGCATGTCCTTCTTATAGTAGTGTATCATTTTCAGCGCGTAACTCTGACGTTTAGGGCCTTTTTGGGAGGTATTTTGGATTTGACTTTATGGTCATTTTTAAGGACTTACCTTCTCGACTTAGACTTTTCGTTTTTTTTTTATTTTTATAAAAGGGCAGGGCCTTCTTATCATTATTTATGTATCATTTTCAGTGCGTAACTTTTACGTTTAGGGCTGTTTGGTATCAATTTTGAGGAAGGCAAACTTGATATTCAGAACAAAAGTTAATTCTAAGCATCACGTAGGTATTTTGAGTAGGGTTCGTGGACGGGAAAATTCAATCATCTCGATAGGTGTCTCTCAAGGTTCCATATCCTTTGCTGTGCACAGCTTTACGTTTGATTTATTTGTTAATATTGAAATATGTTGTTCTACAAATTACAGGGTATGTATCTGTAAATTGGAGACTCAAAACTTTTTAAAAATTTGTATCCATTGCCTTAATCTTTAATTGCTTTATCATGCAATACCTATCTTTGTTAATTTTTCACCGAAATTAAACCCTATTTAAAATCAATTTCCCTCACTCAGACATAAGCACTCGAAAACATAATCGTGAACTAAATAACAATGCGAGTTTTAAAAATCCCTTTACTGAGGCGTGAACACGAGATGGAGCGCCCTAATGCCATTTATTTGGTAGGGCCCCCCTCGCGTTTAAAACTAAATAAACACGAACGCACAGCTGTATATCATACCTATTATTTGACCCCTTAAACAAAATATTATTAAAACAAGAGCACCTGCGATGTCCCAGTTCCCGTTTTAAAATTTAATTGATCCTTATCGAATCGAGTCGCCCTTCGCATTCGTTGAAATTGTTTGCGAAAATTATTTAAAACCAATTAGGGAATTCGGTTTGATAGTATCGTATCTTATATAGTTATCTACCCTTTTGCGGCAATCATCCCCATTATCTTTTTTTTGTGTACGAAAACCGCTTTTTATGAAATTAACGGAGCATTTAATTGGAAAAGTGGATTAGGCTTAGGTAAAGCTGGCCATATAAGAATCAAAGTACGCCATTGTAGCCCTTCAGGAAGACTAAAGGGTTTCTACGATTGTTTGAATGTTTTATTTTCGTTCACAAATACTTTCTAGCGATGAAATAACTATTCTAGATATCCTTAATTTCCACTTCTTTTCGAAGGGTCACTTGTTTTTTAAATTTAAATGCCTTTATTTCGGGTTCACATGTGTTAAAAATAGTTCTAGTTTAACAGACATTAAAATGTTTTTAAATCATTTTTAATTTCTTTTTAGGAATACAATTTCAGTTAACGCGCACCAGGTATACCTAAAAGCAAATAGGGTGTTGGTAGCCGGTAGGCCAAATAAAGCTCGGTTAAACGAGACCAAGTTTGCTAAAATCGGTTAAGCCAAACTTGAGAAATCAATATTTATTTAAAAAACATTTGATTTCTCCCCCCACCACTTTATTTCACAAGATCAGAAAAAACAATAAAACTTGGCTATTTTTGATACCACTTTATTAGATAAAATTCGGAGAAAATTAAAATTTTATATTTCATCATGACTGTTGCGTCCCCTAGTGGTAATTTTACACACTGAAAAATAATGTTCAGCAATTTCTCTTGGCCACTTATATTACATCATTTTTTAGCCGAAAGCTCTGAGATATGAGATATACCAGGTACGTAATCATGAAAATATTTCCAATAAACAAATTACATAAATCAGTGCCGTTCAGGTAAAACGCTGCATTATAACATTTCAAGGTAATTTTTTTTTTTTTTTTTACAAAAATATTGATTACCTTTATTTATTGATTTATATATATTATAAAAATAAAGGTTTCAAGATTTAATTTTTATTATTTTTCTTAATTTGTTTCACTACATGGACCCAACTAAAAAACAATTTAAATTTACAATGAGTAAGTATACCGGGTGATGACTTGAACAACGCATCATAGGAATTTCCAGGGGAATTTCAATAGTATTTTTTTCATTTCTTCCCTAATTATTTTAGAGATAAAGTTTATTTAAGTTTTTATAACAAAATCAGTGTGGTACCATGACAGTTTGAGATCAATATAATTAGGGAAGCCAATAATTAGAAATGAAATAATTGCTATTGAAATTTCTATGGTGCGTTCAAGTCACCACCCTGTATAGATATAAATGGCGACATTACCTTTTTTGGTTGCATCTGCTGTCGGGTCCGCAACTACCTACCTCGATTTGGCGATACAGATAATGGAAATCTTACGACTATTTAGGTGCCTGCAGGATACGTGATTGCAGAATAAAATCAAAGCAGCCATTAATTAATTTCTATTGGTTACGGTTTTTAGTTCTACCAATCCTTGTTTTCTGAAACATTTACTCAGCATGCTTCACGCTACGGAGTTATTATCATGCTTAGTTAGGCCCTCATTAAAACGGATGTAACAAGAAGCAGACTTCTTGGCGTGAACCAGTTTATTTAAACAAAAAACCAATTGGAAAAACGCAAAAACATTTGCTCGTGTCTTAACTCCAACGAATGTTGATAGCTTTCCGAGGTTATGCCATTTGTTTTAATTTAATTAATTACCTATATTGCAATCCGAAACCCATATGTGTCTTTTTATGCACGTCACTCCTTTTCAAGTTGAAGTCTGTTATCGACCGGTTAGCTGGAACTGCTCATGGTATCTAAGATTAAGGGAACTGCTAAGCAAATTATTCTCTGAAATACCGGCGTTGCAAACGTGTAAATAACCTGTAAAGTGCCGTTGTGGTTATTTTCCGTTTGTCTTTGCAATTGTCTTCACGAATTGCTCTCCAATTGATTACCTGAATACAGTACTTGCGGAAATATTTTAGATATTTTAGATCTGCAGTCATTACACGGGGCGTTCGAGATACCAAAACATACAAGGTGTCCATTATGTATCGAATATAGTATATATTTCGGTAAATATCGACTGTATACAAAATTTTTCCTATGAAAGTTGTTCAACATTTTATTTCCCTTAATAAGGCAGCCTTCAGTTGTTTTTATTTCAGAAAACAAATGAATAACGAAAAACAATTGATTAATTGCTTATAAATTCGCTGTTCTTCAGTCAAATATCGCATACTTGATTACGTAAAAACTATACAATTATAACAGTTAAATAAGCTGATAAAGAATGATCCTCATTTTAACTGCAATTGTTACATGGCTACTTGATTTTTTTATTAAAACTTGAAACTATTGATTGTTATTAGGTTTTTTGTTTTAAAACTTTATTTCGAATATTTCAAAATATATAATAGTAGGTATCATACTTTTTTTACCGTATTGAAATTTTCTTGTGGCCCATTTTAAATAACTCAACGCTTTTACATTGTCACAGACGTACGTTTATGCTTATGATGTATGCTAAGTGTGTACCTTCTAGGGCCCATCTTTAAAAAAACACCCTGTATACTATTTATGAATGGTTTTGATAAAGCCTCCTGCAAAATTTCAAGTCGATCAGTAAATTCCAATGGACATATGCATTATGGTGGAGGACACTTCGACACATGTTTTCATCTCCTATTTAAGCCGCAGAATTTTCGTTCCGATATATACCAAGTGGTTCAAAAATTAAAAGGGGAGGGGGGCGACTTTAGACGTGCGCTGTATAAGTAGTAGTTAAAATTGGGTTGTAATGTTTGTAATGTAATGTTTATAAATAGGAAAATAATCCGTATTTCCAGGTTAAGAGTCTAAAGGCAATATAAATAATTAGATATGTACAGGGTGTCCCATTAATAATGGTCACAGGCCATATCTATGGAACCGTTAATTGCACAGCTTTTGAAAAATTTTGTTAAGAAAAGATTTCAAGAGAAATCGCTGGAAATTATTTTCAAGTTTCTAGCTTTGCCGCTAGAGGGCGTACGATTCATGGTTAAGTAGAAAAATAATATACCCAACAAACATGCATAAAAAATACATGCATCGCAATCTTGTATCACTTTTGCGTCATTTTGATGGAGCACATATGACTCTAGCTCAGAAAATATGAGGGGTGGGGGAAGGGAAACATCTTTTTCAAGAATTGAATGTAACTTCGGTTTAGGTTAACCGATTTTCACATAATAGGTCTTGTTGAAAAGAGCTCTCTTCGTGGAATTTGATTGTACATGAATACAGTCTTTTTAGTAAATGTGTTGATTGGTAGTGGGTGCAGTTTGACATTAGCAGCTTTTTTTTGAAAATATCAAATGGAACAATATAATTATTGTATGATATTATCAAATAAGATGACAAAGTGAAAATATCAGTGAAAACCGCATTTTGATTTCTGTTTCCTAAGCAGAGATATAGCGAAAATACGTACAGTCACAAATTGTAATTGGAATATTTATATGTATTTTAGGAAAAAAGTCATTTTTCTACTTAACCGTTGGTTCGTACGTCCTCTAGCGGCAAACCTAGAAACTTGAAAATAATTTCGAGCGATTTCTCCTGACCTCTTTTCTTAACAAAATTAACACTCCATCATCAGGCTTTAGCGTCAAAGTTGAAAAACCAGTCATAAATTTGGTCAACTTCACACAATATTTTAGTATTTTTAGCGCATTTTTTAAGAATTAAAAAAAGTGCTATTGTTTGCGTTTTGTCCGTCCGGACCCACTTCTGCCGTTTCGAACTACTTCTAGGGGAATGGTCCTGGAATTTTCGGCAGTAGGTAGCTTATATCTTGAAGGTGTGCCAGACGGCTATCAAATTTCGCTGTCTAGAAGCCCTCCCCCCCACGAATTATTTCCTGAGATGCTGTTTTTGAAAGTAAAAATTTTTTACATACGACAACCAATTGCTCTCAGATTTTGCATACGCATACCCTTAGTGGTGCCAAGTTAAACTTTAGAAAAATGGGAGGGGGGGGGGGTTAACACACGTTCTACCCTTCATGGTATTCTAATGAAAGGTCTCAACGAAAGGAATTAATTTCTACCAACCATAGCCCTACTTTAAAAAAATGCGCTTTATCTGTAGAAGAGTTTTGTTTTTCGCGGAAACGAAAAACGTTGGAATCGTAAACTTTGAGCCCAAAACAGCACTAACCTAGCACTAAGGATCGTATTAGTTTTTTTTTAAACGAGTCATCAGCGGGGCTAACTTCACACAATACTTTGGTCTTTTTCGTTTTTCTGAAATGCTGGAATCGCAATTTTTGAGCACAAAACAGCACTAACCTACCACTAACAATCACATGTGGTTTCATCTAATTAAAAATGTATGAGCGGAGCTAACTTCACAGTTGACTTTTTTAGAAACAGCGAAAGAATTGCGACGTGTGTGAGCCGTGTGCGTTCGTTATTTCGATAAATAAAAGTTGAGTGTGAAATTGGCCCCGCGCCGGTTTTTTTTTTATTTTTCTCACTAAAGAGCACTATCGTAGGACTAACTGTCAACACATTTTTGTCAAATTATTTCATGTGAGCGAGGCCAACTTCACATGGGTCAATACTTTCCTTTATACAAGGTGGCCATTTGAAAACGAAACAGAGCTATTTTGGGGACCTCAAAACATGTAAGAAAAAATCCTGGGACCCGTCAATTTTTTATTCAAGGGGGAACCATTTTTTTGCTAGATTCGCCTCCCTGAGGGCAAAGCCCTAGCGGGGGTGACAAGCGCTTCCAAACCTTTAAATCGAATGGAGGGTCGAGTGATACCATATTTTAAAGTTATTTTTATGTAATTAATTTGCCTAGCTGATACAGGGGCTAATAAAAGTTACAAAAACGTGTCAACATTTTCTTATGAAAAAAAATGTTTGTAACTGAATTATTTAAATAACAAAAATAAATAAAACAATAAATACAAAAAATGTTGTTCTCCTATATTCTGAACCGTACTTTTTGTTGTTTTTTAGCACATTTTTTAAGAATTAAAAAAATTTTGCGTTTTGTCCGTCCGTCCGGACCCACTTCTGCCGTTTCGAACTACTTCTAGGGGAATGGTCCTAGAGTCCTGGAATTTCTTGTAGTAGGTAGCCTATACCTTGGAGGTGTGCCAGACGACCATCAAATTTCGCTGTCTAAAAGGGGGACCTTCTCACGAATTATTTCCTGAGATTTTGTTTTTGAAAGTAAAACGTGCATAACTTTTACATACGACAACAAATTGGTCTCAGATTTTGCATACGCATGCCTTTAGTGGTGCCAAGTTAAACTTTAAACAATGGGGGGGGGGGGGGGGTAAAACATGCTGTACCTTCGTGGTACTTTAATGTAAGGTCTCATCGAAATAAAAATTGGTTTGGTAGAAACTATAACTTCTCGGCGACTCTTTTTTTCTAGATCAGTGAGCTGACAGGGGTCGGGGGTCTCACAAAAGGAAGCCGTTTTTCTATAACTTACTGCCCTTCTTTTCTGTTTTTATATCAAGTACGGGGGGGGGGAGCGGGGGGAACTAGTTTTATCCTTCATGGTACTCTAATGAAAGGTCTCAACAAAAGGAATTAATTTCTACCAACCATAGCCCTCCTCCTCGACCTCTTATCGTGATCGGGTATATTCCTTTATACCTCAAGAACGGATTGTCGGAAGAGGGTACTCACAAAGAACGATTGAGACGTCTGCAAGAAATATATCCATTGGTCAATGTCAAAACAAAAGCTATTTCCGTTTAAAAAACGCGCTTTATCTGCACAAGAGTTGTCCACAATTTATACTTGTTTAGAAAGTCTTTGAATAAGTTGTTGCCTGCAAAGTATTTGCAAATAACGATTAATTATTAATATTGTCAACGGTAAAACGTGTTTGCCAAATGTTAGTAAAAAGGATGTGACTAACAAATATCCTACTAGGTAGGTTAAGTTTTCGCAAATTTTGATAGTACCTACGTAATCTATCTATAATAAATGTCGCAGTACCTACCGTTTGAATTCATGTAACCTCTCTTTCAGAACAGTAGTTAAATATTAAAAATAAAAAGTTAATTTGGATCAAATTAGTATTAAGTTGGCCTACCCACAATTTTTTTCCCCCGAAATCGTCTTGAATTTGCATTCCTATATTATTTCAGGAAATTTTCGTTTCCATGAGCAGTGACACTTTCCTTACCTTGCTACTTTTCCTGCCTCCTGTCACTGCTGTCAAGACTGGTACATTAATATGTATTAATAGGTTCATATGAAAATTTAAATGTAATATTAAAAAAGACGATTTCGGTACAAATTTAATGCAAAACTCGTCAGTAAAATGACACTACTCGCTGCGAAAATTGAAGTACTCGGTCCCGAGGGGGCCTCTTATTACTTCAATATTTTCTCGCCAGTAATGTATCTACACTACCATAACACTTGCATAAGTAAAATGCCTGTGAGCTATTCCACTTCGAAAATGAATTTGTAGCAATACCACAGAGAAAGAACTTTCTCACGTTGTTTACCCAAAACACTTCGGAAACGATTCTCAAACAGCTAAGGATTTTTAAGTGGGGGATAATAGTTTATTTATTAAACAAGACGATAAAGGGATATTTTAACCATTGAGTGAAATATGTTAATTCACGAGTGGCGCAGTCACGACTGAATTAACTTTCACGAGATGGTTAATTTCCCTTTATCGTCGTGTATAAGTAATACAAAATAGCAAGCTTAGGCTCTGGTGTCGCGATGGTTTCCATAGAAAAATAATTGTCATATGTTCTGAACGTCATTTGAAATAAGATTGACAGATGTCATTACAATGCATAGTCATTTGTTTCACTTTATCTATTCTCTTACTGTTAAAGAACGGCTTAGCCTACTCATTCAAACCTGTTAAAATGTCAATTTAACATATGCTATAAAATAAAGTAAAAGTAACAAGTTATTTTTACTGCTACATTGAAAGCGTCTTCCCATTCGGGATCAGAGTTTTATTTTTTTGGCATTTACTTACTATCAACCAGAGTTCTCGCCATCTATTGCATGTGACCTTTTTTAAATTATACCATAAACAATTTTTGAATTTGTTATGACAGTTTTTTGTTTATTTTTTAAAGTATAATTAAAATTGAAAATTCTTGAAGCCTGTAGAACAATAATGGAAAGTCAATATTGAGAAAGAGAGCAGTTTTACGTCCTAGATGGAAAAAAGGATGACGTTTATTGAATTAACAGTATGTACATTTCTAGCTGATTATCAAGTTACCACGTAACCAAGTCCTAGTAACTGAGACAGGTTGGATTTATGGCCTTCAAGCATGCGTCAAATAATTGAGCTCTTTTGCATTTGTCCTTCTCATTAGCTAACGGCGTATCACACTCTTGGACTTGCGCCGCAGTTAGCTTGCTATTTCGTGAAGTGTAAAATGTAACATTTACGGCACCGGTGGCTAACATCGCTTTCATATGTTCACGCTGACAAGCCAAGAAGCAATTGGCGCAAGGCTCAACCGGAAGAGTGCAGCTTTTTAAAAACTGCAGTGCACTGTTTGCGTTGTAGCCGGTTTTGCAAATGCATGACGTAATTGTGGGCCACTTTGTCAACCACTCTTGCCCGTTCACCCTCTAGTAACAAACGTATAAGATTATTAAAGAAGGTTTTCGAGTGAACTTACCCCAACGACTAGGAGGCCCGCGACAAACACAAGTGAACCAAGTTTCATTACGAAGGGCTTCAAGAGATCTGTTGTTTATTTCACAACGCCTCCTTTTTAAACCTCCATAATTTCCTAACGCTCTGTGTGCCTTTCAGTCACCTTATCTCCTCTCCAGTCGACACTTAGCAAACACCACCTAAAATATGCCCGTATTTTTTCTACATGTGAACGAAAGTTGCGCCATCTCCAGTTTACAGTTAACGAGAATTTTTCAACACAAAGAAAACAAACTGCGCAAATAGATCAGGTTTGCTCGAAATCATCAATGCTAAGAGAACGTTGAGGGGAGGGATGTTGGTGTCTCGATTTGGGGATCATTTTTCGGACAAGCCTTCGCTTGTAAACCCCTTACAGTTTTTCTTTGGTCCCGAATAATTCCCTTGAAGAACAAACATTTCGCAATTTTTATTTACCTAAGTAGGTACACGAGATTAGACGTAGCGAACTTATTTTTATTTCGTGATTGTGTAAAGAGACGTATTAAATTAAATCGCCGAAATCAAGATTTCGTTGTTGCAAGAGGGGAGGCATTTAGGTACCAATTATAGAAACGCGAAGTATATATGGGTGCTTCAAAAATTCTTTCAGGTCTTTGGTAATAACTGTGCAACAAAGCTCTGGTAACGTGCTTCACTTGCCTACTTTATTACTACGAATGCCGAACTTTGCAAAAATTTTATTCAAAGAGAATGTCTTAGCTCGTGTGTATGAGGAGAATCATACCAAGAATGTTGTATTTATTTGTATCAAGTTTACTGAATAATTATAAAATGTTGCCATAGAAATAAGGTTGTTAGAGGAAAAGATAAAAAACCGTCATAATAAATTTAATTTAAAAGCTCTTGTCAAATTGTTCTTCGACCTAGACAATATAATCATATCACATTAGGTAAGAGTCAATAACATTGGTACTTCGAGAAAACGAACCGCACTTGGATTGTAATTAGTCCTTCAAGAAGAGGAGCTGTACGTGATTGTTACATCGACAAGTTACATTACGTGGTTATAGTCATATTGGTAATTTCCCCAAGAGAGGAAGCACTCGTGAACGACATTGATCCTTCAGACAAGGCATCAAGAAGTTCATAGAATAACCAAGATGTCAAAATCATTAACTTTTCCAAGACGGAGTGAACGTGTAAAAGCCAGTTTTCGTTACACTGCCCCCTTCTTAATTCTGGACGTCTCGTTCAGAAACTGCG
>NW_022170596.1:7190413-7209749 GCF_008802855.1 Photinus pyralis
GATCTCGTGGAGTGAAACCAACGATGTATCTATCCTTCTCAGTTTTGCTAATTCTCTTCATTTATTGTTAAACACAATAGACCATGTATAATGATCAAGGACTAATTATGTAAACAAGTTTATCGAAAAGCTGTACAATATTTGACTGGAGATGCACAAATTCTGTTACCGTTGAATGTTATTACTTATTCAATGCATTTACAGCATTTTTCTATAAAGACACCTTCTGTAAATTACCTGGTTTTCAGGTAATTAGTGGACTAGATTAGCAATGTTTGTTATAACATTTTTTAATTACCCCTTTATTTCTTGTGATTTGTTCTGATCATTTTTACTGATTTATAGATTTTTATAGTTATTAGGTACATGTGCATGAATGAATTCATTTAGGTAGTATGGTAGATCCTAAAAAAACCGGCACTTCGAACATCTAAAATAAATCTTTCTTTACTTATATACAAGGGTGAACAAAAAAAAATTGTATGTGTTTCATAAAAATGGTAGCTAACGGTTAAAATTCTGTTACAATGATTAAAAGTATAACATTTATACTGATTCTAAATAAATCCATATCTTTTCAAAAACTAATAATTGTACATTTAGCGTATTACTTATTTATATCTATGCACGACCCATGGAGAATTTTTCCGAACATCTTTTGTGCGGTAAGATGACTTCCACTTTTTTGCCCTGAATTCAATGGTAAAAATAAAATTTACTTGATCCTCCTATTTTTTGAGGGACAAATATTCCTGTTGATAAAGTTGATATAAATATAAATAAATATTAAAAAAAATATAAAAAATTTAGTGGTTTCTATCGCTACATAGTATTGGAAATTTGAAAAAAATTCGCCAAGTTGATGTGAAGTTTGTGGGCCTCCATCAAAAGGTATTCTCAAACGGAAAGCTAAATAGTCGAATTTTTTTAAAAGTGCAAGAAATATTTTTATATCCACCACTTTCACTAACTTGACTTTACATGAGCAAAACAGTGACACTTTGTTTTAAATAAAATTGTCAGTGTCGGCCATTAGTTATCGTATCCCGAATGAATTTAACTAAAAAGGGGACTTGTATTTATATCGGTAGCGTTTCTTTTATATATAATACCACGACGTTTTCTATGTTTATGTTCCGCTAATAAGTGAAAAAATGCCTGTGTCATTTGTTATCTATTGGGCACAACTTTATGGAAAGCAAAGGGCATGTGCATCTTTTGCTTTTGGTCGCATTTCTCGAAATAGATAATTTTCACGAAGACTTACTCTTAGTCCAGTATGCAGATAATTTTGACCTGCAAAAGGTGGTGTAAAAGATTTTATTGTTTTAAATGCTCCATTCGGGTCCAAATAACATGTATTTGAAGAGTACGCACAAATTTTTTCCCGGCACAACTTTTGGCAGTCAAAAAACCTCAAAATTTTTGGCATTTTTTTAGTTTTTCGCTTAAAACTCGAAAACGGTCCATATTTTATGAATAACACTTCTTTAGAAAATTAAAGAAATTCAAAATTATGCGTCGATCAAAAAAAACAAACAAAATCGGTCCAATAGAAAAATGTTTACAAGCGATCAAAAAACGCCCATTTTTTCCAACGAATTTCAAAAATTGGTCCAATTTTAAATTGTTGGTACTTTTTGAACTCTCTGATTGATGTTCTACAATGTTTAGGGAGGGGGAGTAGTGGATTTTATCGTTCCTTTAGGAGCCACAACGCATTAAAAAAACTTTAACTCAGTTCTTTAGAAAAGTTGGAAAAAATGGGCGTTTTTTGATCGCTTGTAAAAATTTTTCTATTGGACCGATTTTGTTTGTTTTTTTTGATCGACGCAAAGAAGTGTTATTCATAAAATATGCACCGTTTTCGAGTTTTAAGCGAAAAACTGAAAAAAGTCCGAACGTTTTGAGGTTTTTTTGGCTGCCAAAAGTTGTGCCAGGAAAAAATTGGTGTGCACTCTTCAAATACATGTTATTTGGACCCAAATGGACCATTTAAAACGTTAAAATCGTTTACACCACATTTTGCAGGAATCGGCCCTTCTGACTGCTCCGCATACTGGACTATCTGAGGAAACTGATAATTTTAGATGGGAAATATACACAAACGTGTAATTTAGTCATATTTGATTTGATATAACTAAACAAAGTGCTACGCTTCTGGTAGTGTGAAAGCATTGTTATAAAACAGAATTTATTTCCAATGTACCTACCTATAATAGGATATCCATTTTTCGTCTTGGGAATATGTGACATTATGATTTACAAATCAACAGCATTCAAATAAATAAATAATAAATAGTAATTTACCTAATCCATATCATTAGGAACGGCGTAACAATGTATAGGGTAATGCCAGATAGTTTTTTTGTTTTCCCTTTCAAGTAATGAGTTGTCGCCTCAGGCGTTATAAGTGCAATTTGAGTTGCCTATCCTTACGTTAGCGTTTTCATTTTTTTCTGAAGATCCCGAAACATATTTTTTAAAATATATGCCTTATCATAATAGATGGAAATAATATCTTTAAGTACCGCCGTAGGAAATACTGCCGGATTTCCAAATTGGTGCTGTACGTTTTTCTACCCTCATTACAACGACTGTTATCTACAAAAAACGATTTTTCTATTCATTGATCTTCCTAAAAAACTAAGACCGATATTTCAATTTTTTTAAGTACCGCCGTTCTTTTCATCATTGCATAGAATATCCACTATCAAGAATTTGTTAGACTTCAACTACAAAAGCAGCATTTCATAAGAAAGTTTAGAATTATTCCAATATGGCGGATTAGGAGCCTTCTTTTGTTTACACTGCTGTCAAGTTTGTGTGTAAGGTGGGGTGCATAACTGTCAGGCATATTAATGCATCGAACATACGAAAATTCACTGCATAATTACTCGTACGTCTATAGGACTGGATGACAAAAATAGCTATCTCATGCTCATGATTCGTTTATCTGTTTTGAAAGGGAATGAATTAAACATTACATACAATAAACATAATTAGGTATTAGTTCAATAATTTATTTATAAGAGCTAAACAATGAGTACCACAAACCACTGTACATTCCCATAAGAATACAAAACTTTAAAAGTAAACTATACTAATTATAAACTCTCTTAAACTAGGCATGTGAAAGAATAACGACCAATTTACTTCTTCTTTCGATCCTGTGTACACTTCGGACAGTACCATTTACCTTTTGGTTTCGTTGTAAGTCCAACGCACGCAAAGTGAAACCATTCGATCGGGCACTAAAAAATGAAAATACATAATACTGGGGGTTCACACGGTATTGTTAAATTTACATCTGGATTATCGCACCCGATCATTTCACCGTAGGAAACTTGATGGCAAAGGCAATAGGTGGGCTCATTCGGATCGACGGGCATATCCAAAACGTCGCTCGGATGCGTTATTCCGGCTAAACCTGGCAGAACTGCGTCGACAACTGAAAATGCTCGAAATGTCACACAACTCAAACTTGTTCTCATGGCGACGATGAAATGAATGATAAACAAATGAAGATGAATGATACGAACCCTCACCTGATGCAGAGATCGTATTGCTCAGCGCGGTACCCCCTGCGCTATTAGTATTCGTGGTGCATTTCTGCTTTTTCTTTTTACTGCCTCGCACTGTACCCGTCGAGTCCTCCTCGCTGGAATTACCGGACCGTTTCTTTTTACTGTCCTTGCCATCTTTGATCTTCTTACGTCCTTCTACAACGGAGGAATTAAAGCGAAACTAAAGGGAAACCGGACACTCACTTTTGCCTACAGAGTTCTCTTCGGTATTTCGCAAATTTAAAGCCTTATCTTGAATTTCCGACTCGAATCGGGCGAGATCGGAATCTAACCTTCTAATATGTTTGTCGACAAGCTCGTAGGTTTGTATCGCTAATTGCACTTTATCATCGCCGTACTCCTAAAAGTGGCCGGTAATTTCTCTCTACGTCTACGGGGCCGGTACTTACTTTCGCTTTGTTAAACAAACTTTGTATTTTATCCAACTGCTCCTTGCACTGTTCTTGATTGAGGTTCTTTTGATTCTTTAGGTAAGTATCCGCTAACGAGTCGATATTTTTCATTAAAGTTTGAGCGCGGGAATCCAAATCTCTCATTAGAGTGAAATTTCTTTGCAGTTCTATGGGCAAATGTTCTAAACCTTGAAAGCGATATTAAGTACAACATTTTATTCAGAAATTCACTCACTATCCAAGTAATGTTCCAAATACAAAGCTGAAGTCATTTTTAATTTACTATTACATTTGCGTTAATTAGATTTGTTGTCTTATAATTAGGTTAGTGTACATATATTTTTAAGGTTAGGAAACCATTGAGATACAGGGTGATCCTTGTATAAAGGGTGGTCTGGCCAACACTAAATTATGTTCGCGTTCAGCCGATCATCGAGGTTGTTTAAGATCTGTATCTTTCAATATTAAAAAGCTTTCAATTATGAAACCACATCTTTAATTAGGCATTCAGAAGTTGTCTTGATGTTGAAATTTTCTCAAGAAATAACTTTCAATATTTTTCTCATTGCTACCAAATGACTAATGTTTTAAGTGCAACTGTCAGGGACCCTGACCCAAATGAAATATCGGTTCCGGTTTTGTTTATATTTAAGCGAAAATATTTATAATGGTTCCGGTCCGATTTCGGTTCTAAAAAAATGCTTCGGTTCTGCGCATTTTTTTGGGTCCATAACGGTTCTTTTCGGTTCTAGTCTTTTAGTAAGTATGTCATTAAAAAAATTCATTATAAAAACGTAATTTGTTAATTAATAGTGTTAATTCATAAGTGTGAAGACTAAGTCAAAAGTAATGAATACCAAAACGTGCCATATCGTCAGTGCAGTAGGTAGCTAATTTACAACGACAAGACACAAGGGGAATAAAGGCGGAAGTAGGAAACTTAATTTATTAATTAAAAAACAGAAAAAATACACAAAAACTTATGTAAAAAATATGATGTATGGAGTATTCTCGGGAGTATTGTTTTTATCTTTTCTAAAACCCCGCTCCTCCTTTTATTACTTACAATCATAGAATAATATTTGATCAATTTTCAGGACGTGTTTGCCGGCGCGTCCATCAATTTCCAATAAGCTGAAAAAACCGAAAAGAACCGAAAAAAAGCATAGCGGTTTAGGTTCTCAATAAGTTTCCATTTCTGAAGGAATTAACGGTTTAGGTTCGGTTTTCGGTCTTGAAGAATACCGGTTTCGGTTTTTTTTCGGTCCAGTCCGGGGCCCTGCTTTGGGGCTATATTTTTTGGTGTTAGGTGCATTTATTTAAACATGAACCTAGGTGCCTGGCTCTCAATTTTAACGGGGAAAATCACTGGCGCAAACAAAATCTAATCGTTTGGCCTCTAGGGAGTGTTTCTCGGATTTAGTCGATTTCTTTAATATTCCATAACTCTCTTAATATTAAAATAGATGATTTTGGTAAAATCTTTCTTAAGAGTACTTTTTTATGTAGAATCCATCGCGATACACGGTTATTATACTGAGTGTTTGGTTTTTCTTGTACGACCCTAAACTACATTTTTTCATACGGATCACCCACTAGAGCGTAAAATAAATTTCCTATATTTTGATGTATCACTTGTTATTTTTATATTAAATATTATTTGTAACATTGCATTTTATAAATTAAAATATTTTTATTGCAGACATCTAGGTTTCCATGGCGAACAAAAGATAGCAGGATTGTTTAAAACGACAATTTCTTGGTTATTTGGAATTGTTTATTAGTTCCAAATATTTTTAAAAAATAAATAACGTGAAACCTCATGTGAATAAAACAAATAGGTCATATGATATTTAAATAAATAATACAGATAACCGAAAAATTATCATTTTAAACAATATTACCATATGCTGTTCGCCATGGAAACCTAGATGTCTGCAATAAAGATATTTTAATGTATTACAAATAATATTTAATATAAGTGTGATACATCAAAATTTAGGAAATTTTACGCTTTTTTCGAACTCCAAACTATACAGGGTGGTCCACTCCATCGTGTATTGAAAGTTTGAGAATAGTACATTGCCTTTTGTAGGAACACGATATACAGTGATATTTATTAAGAAGTAGACATAGGGATTTAGGTGTGTTTTTCCCTATGTCTACTTTTAAAGGAGAAAATCTCTTCTGAAGAGCGCCTAATTTTATGAATCTAAAATAATTTTAAAAAAAATAAACATCTGACTGTCATATTAGTTAGTTTGAATATTGTTGTTTTGGATTTACAGAAAATACACCTTTTACGCTCCTTTCCGGCACTATACCAATTGAGAATATCAACTTCTTCAGGTGAATACATCGCACACGAATGGAAATAAAAATACGAAACCCAAAGCAGCAATATTCAAATTAATTAATGTGACAGCCAGATCTTTATTTGTTTTAAGAAGTTATTTTGGTTGCATAAAATTAGGCGCCCTTTAGAAGAGATTTTATCATTATACAAACAATGCACATAAATCCTTAGCACTGTAGACCTATTTTTAGGGTTTGCTGAAATAGAGCCTTACCGTATTGATTCTATACTGGTAACTGATGGCAATTTTTAATTATATTTGTACATCTAAAATTAACGGTTTTTGTAGGAAGGGTGGAAATGATGTTAGGGGTACGCGAGACAAAATCCTAATCTAATTAACCCCCATTGTCTCTTGGAATTTCTTATGGCGGCAAAAGGTCTCTTATCAAACTGATACCGGCGTAAACATGCATGCTCTTGCAGTTTTAATGCTCGTTTTAAATTACCATAGGAAACTAAAACCTGCTAATAATGACTTAACGGAGCTGAAATTCTAAAATATGAATTCAAATATCTTGACGGGATCGGTTACAAACGGCGAATTGATGACAGCTTTTGTTTACGGTAACGGTGACGGCTGAAACACAATTCTAGAAATTAAATCGATTATCTTTAGCTTCTATCTTCAACTCGTAGCACCGACGCGGCACTTTTGGTAACGAAGCGCCTCCAAATATCGAGTGATCGTGAAAGTATGTAAACTTCAACGCGGAAAATAGGTGGTTCGTTACAACCAAAAGTTATGCTTTGGCTATGGGTACTCTTATATTCATTTTAGTCTTTAGATACGTATTCAAAAATTTGATCCAAATTGTACATAGGTTTAAAAAAATGAAAAAAAAAGATTTCGCCTTCAGGCGAGTAACTTTAACGCATTTTTCATGAATTAATGAGTACTTCCCAAAAGGTCATATAACGGACTATCAAGGAAAATAGATTATGGCATAAATATTCTTATAAATAACGCAGTCTGCGTATACACACACTTGATATGTTTAAAATATGCGATATGTTTGCCTTTACTACGAGAATCTGTGGTTGAAATTTCCAAAAACTCTCTACAAATAAGAAAGTTGACATCGCGCAGTGGGCAGGTCTGATTTTTGCAGCATAAGATGCTCGTTTTTACTAGAAGCATCTGTGGTTAAAATTTCAAAGAAATATCTTCATAAATAAGAAAATTGACATTGTGCAGACTGCGCATGAGCACATTAATCGTCAAGATTTTTCTTGGTTGAGGTGCCATAGTTAAAAGAAAATTAGAATAACGACAGTTCACTTCTGGTGTACCGGGAGATCATAGTTGTTTCCAATCACCAATCTATAGTTTATTGAGCAAAGTTTGTGTATAAAAAATAGTGCCCCTAAACCCTTTTTAGGTCGACCTAAATGACACTATCATAAAATTCCTGCGTGCCAGAACAGTGTCCTTCCTAGACGTTTGAATTCATAATGCAAAGTCAAAAAAATTCGTTAAGCCGCTTGTGAGCAAGAGGCGAAGAGTGCACTCTCAAATTTGTTTTTTTAAATTTTAATAGCCCTTATGGACATTTCATGCCTTAACCAGAATACACACATGAAATAATTTTTAATTCGACACCAATACCAAGTCTGTAAGTGGTGTACTTCCGGAGCCTTTGTGACTCAGACAGACAGACAGACAGACCGACAGACATCAAGAGCGCAAAAGTGCCCATTTTATTTTTTAAAAGTGCAAGTGCACTAAAAAATATGACGGTGGGGGATAAAATTAACGTTGCTAGCAACTATATCAACCTTATGACGCTGATATGTACAGTCTTTGACAAAAGTAATGATCGCCGAATAGATAAATCCTGCAGCATACGCAACCAACATTTCAATATATTGAAAATGCGAACCAACAAATTAAACCGACAGCGTCCGATGTGGTAGGCATGTTGGTTGCAGAGTTTACCTATTAGGCGATCATTACTTTTGTCAATGACCGTACATACCTCCAAATAAATTGAAATATATGGAGCGTCGGAAATTGTGGGCGCTAAAAAATCCCAAAATTGTCGTCCCTTTTGAAGTGGTACCACTGCTGCATAACTGCAACACTTTTTCAACGAAAATTTATTTTAGGCTTTTTAGTTCAGATTCTGTGCTCTGTTGTTTCTGTTTTCTGTGCGTGTTTTAACTTTTTTTCAATCTATTATGCATGTATTTTATCTCAGCATCGTAAGGGCGTGGAAGGAGATTGTTTCTGCATATTTTTTTCGATGTACTGTCATACAATTGTTCAAAAATGTTCACGCCACTTCTTCAAAATGGTAAAACATTTTGTGATGACCAGTCTTCTAGCACATGAAACAGTTTTCTTTCTCTTGCTGCAAAATGAACACGCTTCCTTTTTAACGTATTTTCCTCAAAGTGAAAAATCCTAGGAAAAATCGCTATTGACTGCACTTTGTCGTCCGTTCGTCCGTCCGTCACACGCACTACTTCGACACGAGTCAACCGATCTCGTGCCTACCGATATTTCTTCCCGGTCCCAGCATTAACATTATTATAGTGGGAGTGAAATAATTTTTAATTTCTGATCGAATGACACCAATACCAGGTCTATAAGTGGTGTACTTCCGGAGCCTTTGTGACTCAGATAGACAGACAGACAGACATCAAGAACGCAAATGCGGGCACTTTTTATTTTTTTTAAGTGAAAGTCCACTAAAAAATATGACGTTGATACCATGGACGGTGGGGATTAAAATTAACATTGTTAGCAACTATATAAAACTTATGACGCTGATACGTACAGTCTTTGACAAAAGTAATGATCGCCGAATAGATAAATGCATTGAAGGAGGGTGGGGTAGTAGCTTTTAAACCATTTGAACCAATAATAGACTAGTTTAGCAAATACCATACTCGTATAGGTAGATCCGCATGCTATGGGTACATGTTCCAAACGAACCAGTTTATTTTTACTAAAAATTCAAGTGTTTCATTATTTATTACTTTCCCTCTATATTGATTATAGTGCGCCCCCTAATCGAACCCCGCGTAACTAACAGAAAATTCGATTTTCCCCCAGTTCCATCCCTTCAATGCGTGCATTGGGGCGAGTTTCGTAATCGTACCAAAATGAAGGGAGAATGAAACTAAAAGCGCCTAATCTTCTCAATGTATTCGAAAGATGGTCTTACTCGGTTCCAATTTTAACGTACTTCGTATTGTTCTGCACAATTTGGATATTACCAGTGCCTTTAAAGTCAAACAAAACAAAAAGTCCCAATCAATTGTTAGACGTGTACTCGAGGAGTAAGCTGTTTCAAAATGATTTCGTAATTAAAATGAAAAATAGTAACTTCGATTCTGACAAAGTGGAGGCTGAAAATCAACTGTTGAACGTTAAGGGCGATTATTTAGTCAATTTGAATGATGGTATTAATAAGAAGGTTCATGTAGATCCCACGGCCGTTTTGCAGGATGTTTTTAGAAAGTAAGTTTTTGTGATTGACTGTTAATTTGCAAAGACGCCTTTTAGGGCCGATGAAAATAGGGATAAAAAGCTCGACTCAAAGGAGTTATCGCGATGGATTCGTTTGAAAATAATCGAGCACATAACTGTAGCCGTAGGTAATAATCACGCACTTTTCTCGCAAATCGATGCGAATCCTAAGAATGGGGTGATATCCTGGAAGGAGTACCACTCGTATTTTTTGAAAAAGCGCGGCTTCAGCAGCAAATATGTTCATAATCACGACGAGAAGCGCCACAAAGGTTTACACAGGTCAATTAAAGGTATAATTTTGCGTGGGATTTCTACCAAACTATTTTCTGGTTTACTGTAGAGCAAATAATGCGTGATAGAGCTTCTTGGATGGAAGCCGCAAAGTCAGATCCTGACACTTTAACTTTAGACGAATTTTTGGCTTTTACCCACCCAGAGTCCAGCTCCGCCAATCACTTGACCCTTGTCGACGAGCTGTACGACAAATTTGATCGAGACGGCGATGAGCTGCTGACCGAAGACGAGTTCGCGGTCTTGCAAACGCAAGGTAAGCAAACACGGTAATTGCTGTGGAAGTAAAGGTTGAAAATCTCAGGCGAAGAAGACGAAATGGTAATCATTCGGCAAGACGAAAACGAGCGACGTGCAGAATTTCGTAAATCCGTAGATTTGAACGGTGACGGTAAGGCGGATCGCCGCGAATTGTTGCACTATGTCGCTCCGCAAAGTCCCCGCCACAGTGAGCACGAGGCCGAAGCTTTGCTGGCACTCGCAGACGGCGATCATGACAATATGCTATCACTGGAAGAAATTCTCGCACATCCGGATCTATTTTTAAAGTCAAAGATGGTCGA
Source organism: Photinus pyralis (assembly GCF_008802855.1). NCBI lineage: Eukaryota > Metazoa > Arthropoda > Insecta > Coleoptera > Lampyridae > Photinus > Photinus pyralis. Next base: position 7,201,084 of record NW_022170596.1, read on the forward strand.
TACCGCCCAAAGTTTTCACGATGAATTTTAAAGATTGTCCAACTTAAAAATGAACCGAGTTTGTTAAGACTGATTAAAATTATATCATGTTATCATTCCGCAAATCTTTCAAATTGTGTACAGTTTCGTTCATAATAAGACGGTTATTTAAAATTATTCCTGGTGAAACTATACAGGCTGATTCAAATTCGAGGCCCACCATGAGGATCTCGGAAACTGTAAGATATAGGTAGGTTAAATTTGGCAAAGTTGCATACTTTGATGCTTAACAAAATGCAGTTTTGAAACTTTAAAAATTCCAACTACTTTCGGAGATATCCGGAAAAAACGATAATAATAATAATAATGAAATTAACGCATTTATTAAAATAACAACATAATTATACAATATTCAAGATGAAGATAAACAAAAATAAAATTCGCACATTGTGGTCAAAGAGAAGGTAACGTAAGAACTGCACACTTATTTTGCCAAATTTCGTTTTTTCTGGATATCTACGAAAGCAGGCGGAATTTCTTCAGTTTCAAAACGGCATTTTGTTAAGCATCAAAATACGCAACTTGCCAAATTTAAACTACGAGATTCCCATGGTGGTCCTCGAATTTGAAACAGCCTGTATAGACCTACCGTCCGTCCAGATCCTTTGATCGTGTTGAAAACTTCGTCGATGATTATAATGTGACCTAGATGATCTACGATTTTTTATGCACAATTTACCTTATGAATATTCATGATGGATCCATGAATTTGAAGATTTTCTACCTTGAACTTGGAACATATCAACTTTTGAAAATTGATTTCCGGAAGTTTTAGGCTTTACTTAATAACCATATTAATTGGGATGATAGGATTTTATTATTCAGAACACGAATGACAGACTCACTCACTTGATTATGGTGTATGGTTTTTCCCTATGTCTACTTTCAAATGGCAAAATCTCTTCTGAAGGGCCCCTAATTTTATGCAACCAAAACAAATAAAGATCTGGCTGTCATATTAATTAATTTGAATATTTTATTTATTTTCTGTGAAGCCAAAACAACAATATTCAAATTAATTAATATCACATTCAGATCTTTGTTTGTTTTAAGAAGTTATTTTGGTTGCATAACATTAGGGGCCCTTCAGAAGAGATTTTGCCATGTAAAAGTAGACATAGGGAAAAACTGCACTGCAGTTTGTCCTGATAGTTACCAATCAGAACAATTTCATTCGAGAGAACTTGAATATTTTTCTTCCCTTTGGATGACAACTTCAATTGAGCCAGATAGGTACTACGTTCTGAAACGCTGACGAAGATTTTCTCGAAGTTTCTGTCGACACGCAATCCATTGGTTGCAATAACTTGATTATTAAAATGTTCTGTTAAGTAATTAAGAACTCGCTGGTATTGTGAGGCGGTGCTCCATCTTGCTAAAGCTAGATTACTTCGATTCAATTTTGAAGAAAACCAAAGTACGTAACCCCTGTTAACTGACCTTGAAACGTTATTGTCGCAATTATTTCGTTTCCGATACCAGCCCGGATGGATGTAGCCGATTGGGCTATCTGTGAGCACACAACTTGCCAGCATTCCTTGAATTTCTGACATTCTCCAAATATTAATAACATGTTCACTTTGACTATACTGTACAGGGTGGGCCATTAGTGTGTGGGTGGACGATTGTGGGTTTATTAACGCGCATATTTAAAATTCATTGTGGGGGAATGTTGAAGGACCCTTAAGGCTACAACCTAAAAATATTTTCACCGAAATTGCAATTGTTACACAGGATGATTTCTATCAAAGTTACATTTTTTTAAATGGAACCCCCTGTATATTATTACATATTTGGATTCCTTGGTCAATTTTAGTGTGACTATGTATTACACATGATATCTAAAATGAGTAGTTTAGCCGCAATTCGTCGTTTTTTCAAAAAGTAGATGTCTAGTAAAAATTGAATATCGCAGTTATCATAAAACTTAGAGGGCCGTGACTTTGCAGTGGCACTAATCATGAAATGTACTAACATACTCTGAACAGCTAAAGTTAAACTTTTTTTGTGTTAAAAGAAATCATTCAAAATTTCAATCAGAGATAACTTGATTTTTTTAAATGGAACTACGAAGTTTTTTTATTGCATGAAATGTAAAATTTTATTACCTTTCTAACGGTATGTATCTCTTACCTATTTTTTGTAATTCAACAATTTCTAATAATTCACAGTGTTTTTCGATTTCCAAAGCCTCTCAGTAATCAGTAGGCCGTTAAACATTAAGAACACCAATTCAAATGATAAAACATTCACCCCCAACAAAACAAAACAAAAAATCTTGTTTGCCGTAGCCAATTTTAAAAGAGAAAATAATGAATTTGCATTTAGACCAATGCTTGAACTTAGAAATAAATCAATTTGGATAGTAAGCCACGAAAGCGATATTATAAAATATTAACACAAAATAAAATGAAGTTTAGTTTATTAGCATTTACAATTCTGTTGTTGTTTGTTGTGTTAGAAAAGTGGAATTTGAATAACATATTTTAAATGGTGCTCTTTACTTTAACTTAAATTTTTAGGTAAGTACTCTTTTTAGCGCATTTTTGCAAAAATTTTTTTTTGTAAAAAGTAGCTTTTAATCTCACTTTGGCTGGCTGGCTGGCTGGCTGGCAGTAAATGCGCGCCCGTAGAAAAACGCTTGTAAAAAGACAAGGAGTGTACATGTAACTATCGGGGCCGTGTAATTAAGAACGTTAGGGATGGGGCTACAAGATCTGGAGTCGACGACATCTGGACGCCATCCCCGAGCGTATTATACTAACCTGGAGATTTTTCAGTTTTTATCTATCTTCTTCTACAGTTTTTCTCCGATTGTTTTCAAATTGGTGTCGTCGGGATGATCTTGTCAACGCGCACAACTCCTGCGTGGCGGAATTTTGTTTTTTTTTCCTAGGGGCGAAATAAACCACCTTTTGCGCGGCGCGCTTCGAGGGGTAGTCGACTTTGGGCGCCCAAAAGTTTCTTACAGCGCGAATCGCGGTCTCTCTTTCTCGTGTCACTAATAGAAGGTCGAGCTATGTGAAGTACCCAAAAGTTGAATACGATTTTATGCCGGGATTTTAGCGAAATCTACCAAAATGGGAATTACGAATGAACGGGACGTCGGAACTGTGTATCGACAAAGGGAATGTGGTAACCCCCGACGAGATCTTACTGATGGTGGAGTCAAAACTTCAAACGCGAATTGGGAGTGCACGGTAAGTGAGAAAATGGTACCGACAAAGTGAACGTGGTAGCTTTCGGCAAGATCTTATTGATGGTGGAGTCAATATTGGCTAATAAAACACTGATCTGCCACACAAAAATGCGCTGAAGTCCCTTCGATCTCACACGAGGACTTTGATAATTTTTTTTGCTCTTCCTCAAAATTTTCTGGTGCACATCGTAGAAGAAATGTGGTTTCAGCATGATGGTGTCCTACCTCATTTTGCTATAAACGTTAAAGAAATGGCTGAATCAACAATTTCCTGGGAAGTGTGGTCTTGAACATTTATTGAAATAATTATTTTTCTCTTATTTTTATCTAAACTTTTTATTTTCATCTTTTAAGTTTTTGTTTTATTTTATTTGGTGTAAATTTTTTATAAATTCAATTGTTTATAATTTATAACGGCCTATTAATTACCAAAATGCATTGAAATAAAAGACCACCAAAATGAGTGTTTTGGTTTCCAAGGAAGACTTAATGAAAACAAGTGCAAGATAGGTATTATGCATCGTGGCTATCCATGGCACACTTGACAAAAGTAAATAAATTATTATCCGGTATTTTGCTTAGTAATATTTGACTAATGTCCGTATTTTTAATCCAATCGCAAATAAATTAGCATCGTTAGATTTGTCAAAAATCCTTTTTTCGGAAAGTGGTTGTCAAAAAAGGGTTGCCATTTGAAAATACTACCTTAGATTAGTTTGGGTCGATCATGGCCACCTAAATGCAATATCAAAAGTGGCTCTGAAAAAATCAAGTAGGCGTAAAAACTTTTGAAAAGGTTACATTCTGATTCAGTACCATTCGGATTGTACCAAAAAAAATGTGTGTCACTTGGCTGTAAATTGATTTGTAAAAATGCTTTCGTAATATCACTAACAACACGTATAGGATTCATTCTAAATTCCAACAAAAGAGAAGGAATTTGCTCTATCAAATTTGAACCCCTTTCCAGGCAGTCCTTTTTATTGCGATGAGGCATCAAACACAGCGAATTTTAGTAGTTGTACTATCTTTTATTATCGGTCGATGTGGCAGGCAAAACACATATTTATTATTTATTGCGTCTCTCTGTCACCCCCTTGAATAATACCAATTTGTTCGCACTCTTTAGCAGGACCGACCTAGACAAAAAAATTGGGGGGGGGGGGGCAGACATGACATTTTGCCAACTCAATTGTAAAAATTTCCAACTCAAACGGAGTAGTATCTATTAAGTGGTATTTCAAAGTCTAATAAATCATGTAGAAAATGTAGGATATCAGTATACGGTCTCTAATACTAATTACAAGCATTACCAAAATACCAACCTTGTGTTGAAGAAGAAGGAAGTGACTTTCCTATTAAAGAGTCCTTTTTTTATAGATTTTGCCGCAATTCCTCATTCCTTCAATAGTCGATTTATTACATTTACGATTTACCTACTTTCGCGGCATTCGCCAACTGGTAATGAAAATTACCAACTCTTGTCAAAATTGCCAACTAGTTAAGTATTGGAGGGGCAGCCAGCCCCCCCTTGCCCCCCCCCTCCCCATAGGTCCGTCGCTGCTCTTTAGCACATCCCCATAGTCATCGACTAGACCATCTCGTTGTAGTTCCTTAGCCACAAGAAAAGCATGCCCTTTAATAGCTAAATGAATGTGTTCACCATTTTGCACCTCAGACACACCATCTGATCTTGTTTTTAATGTTCCACCAGCTCCAGTATTACTGTGGCGTTATGGTTCGGTGGTAGAGCGTTGGGCTAGAAATCCGGAGGTCGGGTGTTCGAACCTGGGTTGAGGTGAATTTTTCATCTGTGCCAGAGATGGGAATTACCTTAGACCAGTTTCGAGCATTCTGCCGGCTACTCCAAATTAGGTTTTCGTGCAGTTTTCCTAATTCTTGAGATAAATACCGGAGTAGTATAGAACAACTTATGACCTTCTGAAGAGTCGCCTCTAGAAAGCATTATGCGGGTCACTCTGTAATTGGGCGCAATAAAAAAAATTACCCGAGAAATCTTCTGGCAAACAAGATTCGACTGAAGAATCCCCTTCTAGATATACAGTTGATTTCACAAAATGTGAGGCGTGCGTTACCAATTCGTGAACCAATTTCCAACTATTTCAAATTGCTACAATGACCATCTCTTTTTCGCTCAAGTGTTGACATGTGATAGAGAATAAAGAATTCGTTTGAAATTGGTTCATAATTCAAGTGGTTATTTCTTGGTAGTTCCCGACCGTAGTTAATATTTTATTTTCAAATGTGCGGTTGAAACTTTCCGGAGTTCAGAGGGGAGTAATCAAAATTTTGAATTGACTGGTCGCACTGATGACCAAATGCCAATATGATTAATTTTAATTCGCACGCACTGATCTCGTTGCGTGCTTAACCATGAATCCTTTAAAACTAATCCTCTCCTTTCTTATTAATTAAAGAACGCCTACAAAATGATTTTTTACTAACGCAGACCGCCATCTTTAATCGTTAATTCGTTTGTTTAATTCCCGCCCCACGAATCAAACAAGAGCTGCATGTTTTTTTTACACTACGCAACTTTCATCGTGCGCTCAAATGCGCCGTAAACAGAAATGTGATATCCTTTTAGGATCCCGTTACAGTATACACTGTGTCCAAGATAAGTATGCGGATCTCCGAAACCATAGAAGATACGCCGATGGTCACATCAGAGAATGAGAAAGGATGCCCAATTAAAGAGCTATTATGCTTTAAAGAAAACCAGAAAATTCCGATTACTTGCAATGACAATAACGTAAATATGCTGATTTTGTTTTTATTTTTTTTGTTATGTTATTTGAACAGATAAGTTTTGAAGAAATCATCAACTTTATTTTTTATGTAGCCCATAAAAAAAGTACATACCTACTGTATTGAGTAGCATTTTTATCACGAATACAACAATATACGGCACACAAAAACCAGCAGTTGGAAACTGTTCGTTTCAACAGGATGGTGCACACGCGCACAAAGCGTGAGTACTCGTGCGAAAATACATATCTGACAAATTTTCCGGAAAATTGAAAATGTCTCCGAATGTCTCACACGATTATATGCGTTGTGCGAGGGTGCACCATCCTGTTGAAACCAACGGTTTCCAACTTTTGTTTTTTTGTTTGCCGTATATCGCTACTTAACATACGGAGCGAAGCTTGCATTAACCGCGAGTGCGTGTATAAAATCTAATTGGCGATGATTTCACAAAAAATACACGGTTCCGAAAAATTAATATATTCGTATTCGTCATTGTACTTCATCTTTGAATAATTTTATATTTAAAGATCTGATCTTTATTATTAAAACTTTTTTTTTTCTGTTCACAAAACATCAAAAAATAAAAACGAAAGCGTGATAATAACTCTTTCATTCTTTTCGCTAACTTAACCATCGTCGTATCTTTTATTGTTTTCGAGATTCCTATGATAGACATCCTTACATCCATACAGTGCGCTATAAAAGGTTTCTAAAAAATAAGAATGGCCCAAAGATCTCTTACGGCGCATTTTAGCGCATATCAAAAAATACAATTTCGTATGGAAAGATGATAGAAAAAAGTAACTTTTAAAAACGTTGTTGCCCCCCCCCCCCCACTTTTTGGAAATTTGTCATGGTTTAACCGTGATGGCGCTAACTTTAATTCAAGTGGCGCAAATAAGCGCATAACAAAATGTATCCAGGGGGCCTAGATTACAGCGACAAAAGACGTACGGGGGGGGGGGTGGCGTACACTAGGCCCCTCCCAAATTTATTTTCGGATTTCTAAAAAACGATGGATTGGTGGATGAAACATAAATTATATCACAATTTGTGTATATTATGTAATATATGTACAATAACAACGAAAATTTGTTTAAATAACGAGTTTATTAATACTGATTTTTAGTTACTTTTCGATAACCGAATTTGTAGGACCCGTTTTGCTATCAGTCTTCTTACAGTCACTTTCCACTTTATCGTCGCTCATACTCAGACCATGGTTAACAATCCCTTTCAAGTCGATCGCCTTTTCGACTTCTGCAATTCGGGGAAGCCTAAGGAATTCCTGCCAATCCCTTGGCAGCGTTTCGTAAAAGTAGGCGAATGGAGGCGACATTAAATCCGGATCAATGCCGAAGGGATCTTGGACGCCGGTAACGATGGAAACAATAAATGCCACTACGACCGTTATAAGGAAGCCGATTGCGGAATACCACAGGTACGAAATTCGGTACAAGAAGAATAGTGAACTGAAACGTTAGCGAATTACGCAAGTTTGCCAGGTCAGTTGATCTTACTTTTGGCCAACGGCTTCTGCGGCGATCTCCGTGTGGTTCAGGCAACGACAACCTTCGACGCTTACGGGTTTCTGCTGCACCACGTAACTGCCATTGGCAACGGCCACTTGCTGACCAATGCCCATCCAAAGAACAACGGCTAGGGCGACAGTGGCCCCGGTAACCGCACCTTTCGAGTTCGTCCACGGGAAGAACATGCCCGCGGAGAAGAGACCAAGAGTCACTCCTCCAACCATTCCATTGAAACTCAAGGCGATCTGCATTACGCTTCCCAATTGCTCGACTATAAACACCTAAAACTCGGCCTGTTAACGTCCGTCTTTTTGAAAAGTGCTTACAAGTCCGAAACTTATAATTCCGTAAGCGATGGAGATGCACTTGCCCCACAGCGCGCCCTTAGATTCGGCCATTTCGATTCTGAACGCCCCAGAAATGAAATCCTTGCAGGTGACGGCGGCCAAGCTGTTTAACGCCGACGCCACTGTCCTAAACATAGGAATCAGAAGACAACCGCCCCTTTTTTTCAAACCTACCCTAAACTGGCGGCGAAAATACCCGCGACGAAAAGTCCCGTAACCCCTCGCATGTGACCCAGCTGCGACAAAACGTAGAAAGGCAGAATTTCGTCGGGTGACGAAATCTGGTGCGATTTCAGCGGGTCACAGGAGCGATAGTGGGAGACCAGCACCATTCCCGTATAGAAGTTAATCGTGTAGATTAGGATCAGTCCGATCGACGACACCCAAATCGCCCTAAACCCAATCGGGTTAAATTGCGATTGTTAAATCTCGGTACTACTCACTTTCGAGCTTGAGAAATCGTTTCCACCGTGAGATACTTTTGAATTGACGCCTGATTAGAGCTGAACATCGTGAGCCAGTAAAAAGTGCCGCCGATCACTACCGACCAAAAGCTGTGCCTGATCGTTGGGCTCGGATTCATACTGCAAGGACGGAATTACAGAGGGGTAAACGCGAGGGTTGTACTTACTTGAAGATCTCCAAGCGATTCGTTCTGTAACTGTCGGACCAAATGACGCCGGTACCGCCGACGTACCTCTCGCCGAAGTACAGAACCAGAAGGATGGAGGCGACCAAGACAACTGCTTGGAACGTGTCGGTCATGATCACGGCTTT
>NW_022170596.1:7209849-7240376 GCF_008802855.1 Photinus pyralis
TCTATCATGTTGTTTTTGCTACGACTTTTAAGGGCGTTCCATTTAATAAATAAAAAATCATTAAAGTTGAGTTGACAAGGGAGATATGCTCAATACTATACAGAAAAGAATCGTTTACCGAGAGTCTACTGGATTTCCAGGTACAGGATCGGGCCCTGAGGGCTGTTGCAATGTTGCCCCATTTATTATCTATTCCTGGATTAAGTTGGTAGGTATAGTTTTTTGAAAGTTCAGGTGTCAAGCTTCTTGACATGTTAAAGATTTAAAACAGTAATAAATAAAACTAGTTTAGTCCAAGTTATAGTGTTTTTATTTATACACAACTACAATAAGAGCGTCCTTACGAAGACTGTGAACAACAGGGTGGTTTAACAACAGGAAATAATGCAGTCTGCCTCTACTGGAAGGCAGAGCGGATTCTCACTACCGCATTCTTTTTGGAATGGACGATATATCCATCTTCACCTATGGATCCGAACTGGTCACGGTAAGTTAAACAACCACATACACCATCCAATGTTGAGGTCTCCAGGTCAAGCATGGTCAAGCTTTCAGCCACTTCTTCTGCAAGCTTTCCCCTGGGGAGATGGACAACTTTAATCATGGCGGTAGTACAAAGGGTCCAAAAGGAAGGTCTATGTGGGCGCGGCCGTAAGTTCACTATCTGCTTAAAATCCAGCATCTTGCATATCAAGCCTTAAGGAAGTGCATTTTTCTGTTTCTCGAACTGAATTTGCCCAAAAAGTAACCAAAAGAGAAAGAGCACAACATTTATTTCCTATACGGTTATAAAGTATACAGTGGATATTTATTAAGAAGTAAGACATAAGGATATTTCGTGTGTATTTCCCTATGTCTACTTTTAAAAGACATAATGACTTCTGAAGAGCGCCTAATTTTATGCACCTAATAAAAAATATATATAAATATAAAAGAAATATAAACATCTGGCTGCCATATTAATTAGTTGGAATATTATTGCTTTAACAGAAAATAAATCGCTTTCCATCAATTCAAAACGCCAATTGAATACATTGTTTTAAAATGTTATTTTGGTTGCATAAAATTGGGCGCTCTTCGAAAGGATTTGGTCATTTAAATGTAGATATAGGAAAACAATACACATAAATCTCTATGTCTACTTCTTAATGAATAGTACTGTATACATGGAAGTTTTCTTAAATGTATACATATGGACTATTTATACTTCAAAAAATTATCAAAGTCCTCGTGTCAGATCGAAGGAACTTCAGCGCATTTTTATGTGGCAGATCAGTATGCTAATTACTATTAGCCCAGATAAAATATACTGTGCTATTGGTCAGTTTTGACTTCACTATCCATAAGATCTTGTCTATGGCAACCACATTCCTTTTCAGTAAGAGCTTGTCGGGGGCTACCGCATTCCCTTTGCCGGTACCCGCTTCCGACGTCCCGTTCATCCGCTATTCGCATTTTGGTGCATTTGGCGCTTATTACGCGGCCCCCGTATGTTCATGTACACCTCCCAATGAATATTCATTGTACACTCCTCTTCTTTCTACAAGTGCGCATTTGTTGCCAGCCAGCCCGCCAAAGTGAGGTTTAAAAGCTACTTTTTACCATGTGGACTGAACGGGCCAATAGTGAAAGGAAAAAGGGCCTTCAGGGTCTCTTACGGTTACGCATCTGATTGGTTCTTTCAACAGAAGCGATCGTGATTGCATTCAAATCAAATTGGAAGAACCAGTCAGATGCATAACCGTAAGAGACAGCTTGTCCTCTTAGTTTTCCCTTCTCTCTCACCTGCAGTATCCGCGCTTGTCATTGACACGACTATAGGCAACAAACACTACACGCCACAAACGAGATTTGTTTTTAAAATTCTTTCTTCAAGAATTGAATACTTAAACATGAAATCCCCGGTTATGAAACTTTTCAAATTTTTGAAAACCCTCTACGATTTCCGTATTAAAACCATAGACATGCGAGATGATTAAACTAAGGGCAAAATTAATTAAATACGCGTTCGGCAAAGTTCGTGATGGCGTCATACAAAAATTACATTTCAATCGTTCGCTACGTAACCTTTGCATACCTTAAATGTTATTACTGATGTTTTTTTTATAAATTTTGACTTAAATTTGCATTACTCTAAATGTGTGCACAACAATGGACACTATGAAAATTTTCGGTAGTTGAGCGAGGGTCCACGCTGTATACTTATACAACTTACGACGATGCACACAATTTTGAGAGTTGACAACCGCGTAATTTTTAGGAGGGGGAAAAGCTACCTGCGCCATCTAAGAGCAGGAACGTTAGTTACGTTAGGTCGGTTGCGGTCGCGAACGCGTCGCTCCGTAAACATTTGTCGTTATTTTTGTGTTATTTAATGCAGGTAGTAATCTTTGCATTTCCTTATGATGTATTTGTGTTTTGTATGCAGCATTTTATATTTTTTGTGAGTTTCAATCTATGCTTTTGAAATTGACTTGATTTAACCTTTATGCAGAATTACACATTTGATACAGATATCCTTCTGTTTGTAATCGTTTACGTTTTTTGTATAATGCTTGCTTAATATGTTTATGTTTTGATTACATGCTCTTGACCAGAAGTAATATTCATATAAATTTTGATTTTTCTTGTAATATATGGGGAATTTACCGATTCGTTTGATGTATGTACCTGACTTGTTGTTTGTAATTAACATTTTCTCCGTGAATGAAGCAGTCACGAGGGTGGTAAAAAATCATTTGAGCTACGACACCTAATTCCGCGATTGTCTTCGACATTCAACTGTAGGCTCGAAACCCCGAAACAAGGGGCGAGTTATCTATCTTGGGGAAAGATTACGCTAATCAAAAACTCTTCGGTTTAGAATCTATATGCGACAAATGAGTTACGATTCGCTAATTTCCACATATCTTGCCGTTAGTCGAATTGGTCTACAAGGCCATGTAATTTTTCATCTTTTAACAAAAGGATTTTATTGCACCAAAGATAAGTCACATCCTGTGTATTTCACCCTTTCTTTAGAATGTTTGCTACCTGCTTAGGTATCCTAAACTTGCTTTTAATTTTGACTACAACTACGTGACTGTGCGAGGGATTGCCGAACAGACATGGGACGACTCTAGGACTACCGTAGACAAGATTTTGACGGCTGTGGTGTGTACCAGGTGGACGAGTCGGATGCTTCAAAAAAAGAAAAGCATCGAAAATGCTGGTGGGTTTCTGCGCCGAAGAGGGTGACGAATTGTTAGTTTCATATATAACCGAAAACGACACTTGGGCCCACTAATTCACGCCAGAGACTAAGGGCCAATCATCAGCAGCTGTCTATTCCTTTTTGTGCAACTCTGTGGGAAAGTGGAACGTTGCGGGTATAAAAAAGCTTTCAGAGCTGAAAAGTGCTTTGATCCTGACGGAGGCTACGTCAAAAAAATAGGTAAAAGTGAAAGATTTCAGAATCTGTATGCAATAAAATGATCTTTACTATGTTACAAAGCAATGGGGACCCTTCATTTACGACTGACCCTTGTATATATTCTTTCAAAAAGCAGAGTGGGAATGCCGTTCCCGCCACACTACACATTGTACGAATTTACAAAAATGTGACTAGCACAGGTTTAAATCGGTTTAGACCGATCGACATTTTGTTTGATTCGGATTCTTGGTGCTCCAAAACGTGTATTTCCGTAAAAAAAACGGTGGGGGGTCATTTTTTACCCCAATATAATCACTCTCTTACTAACGTGCGGGTGTGTCTCGTCTTTGAATACTAATAGTCCGTGAGCGGTGGATTGATGATCCACGTAGCCGTCATAATTGCATACGGTGAGTTACCAAAAAGCTATTCGCTGGCGCATGTACATACAAATGAACGGAATTTGGAAACAATTCTCCGTGTCAATTATTTTGGATCACCCGATACATAGTGGTTTTCGATATTGTGGTGCCATCTATCGGTACTTAACAGTGAAACTGAAAAGCTTTCTACTATCAAAAATCAGTTTGAAGTTTTTAAAACTTTTGTAACGGCTTTTGCCTTTTGACTGTTGTCTTGTGTTGAAGGTGGAAGTGTATCGTAGATCGCTTTATATACTATTTTTAAGGCCCGTAAAATGTCGAAAGAAGAAGATAAACACGAAATCCCCGAGATAATCGTCGATACTAATACGAAAATTACTTACAAGAAAGGTAGATTCTTTGGAAAGGTAAGAGCTTCACGTGTTTGGGCGGTTTTTAATGCGTTTTGGGTGTGCTTGATTACTAATGCGAAACGTCTCCAGGGAGGATTTGCGAAATGCTACGAAATCACCGATACCAGCAACAATCGAACTTATGCCGGGAAAATCGTTTCGAAGAAGTTAATGTCCAAGCAAAATCAGCGGGACAAAATGACCCAAGAGATACGAATTCACAAGTCCTTATCTCACAAGCATATTGTGGGATTTTACGGTTTCTTCGAAGATAGTCTGAATGTGTACATTGTTTTGGAATTATGCAGGCGGCGGGTATGCTAATTTATTTCATTTATAGTGAAAAGTCCATTAACTTATCGATTTGCAGTCGATGATGGAACTCCATAAACGACGTATGACACTATCGGAACCCGAAACACGATTTTATATGAAGCAAATTTTAAACGGAGTTCATTATTTACATAACAATAAAATTATACATCGCGATTTAAAGTTGGGAAACCTATTCTTGAACGACGACCTTCACGTAAAGATCGGCGATTTCGGTTTGGCCGCCCGCATCGAATTCGAAGGCGAAACTAAGAAGACGCTGTGCGGTACGCCGAACTACATCGCCCCGGAAATCCTAAACAAGAAGGGGCACTCTTTCGAAGTAGATATTTGGTCGATCGGATGCATTATGTATACTCTCTTGGTCGGAAAGCCGCCGTTCGAAACTAGCAGCTTAAAAGAAACGTATAATCGAATAAAGAAGTGCCATTATAAGTATGTTCGGTTACTAAGTTATCCACCCGCATTACATTAGCAATAGATTCCAGTAATGAACATTTTTTTATGCAAAGTTCAAAGAGGAATATTATCATCTTCAGGGAGTCCATATGGGTGAACCATTTTATTGTTGCTTATAAAGATCAAATATTTTTTCTGAAATTACTTTAGAAACAACTACTTTCGTCTTTAGAAAGGGTGAAGAAAATGTGATTTTCCTCTCTAGTGAGGAAAGTAAAAAACAATTGCTGTGTTAATCTTAATAATTGAAACATACCCGAATCTAGATTGCTAAGTGTCAAACTTAATTATGGCATACAATAATTTTTGAATTTTGATTGTAGTTTCAGAAAAAATTATGTGTAAGAAGAAAGTGGTTTTTCAACTCGAGTTCAAAAACCACTTTCTTCTCTAGTTTTACAAATAACTATTGTCTATTTGATTTTGTTTACAAGGTCAATAAGGCACCCTATGATTGCATATAAACATGTAACCCTTCCCGTTGTGCAATTGTTTTTTTTTTGTTTTCATGGCAATTGCCTATTATGACCATAGCTGTAATTTTTGGGGTAGATGAAACATATATCCATTGTGGAATCTATTGCTAACTGGATGCAGATAAGTTTTCCTTCAATGTCATTTGTTCCAGATTAACCTCGACCATTTCCCAGCCTGCTAGGCAAATGATAATGACGATGCTTCAGTCAGATCCGAAGTCGCGACCGAAGGTCCAGCAATTGTTGTCACACGAATTTTTAACGAACGGTTACACGCCAACGTCTCTACCAATTAGTTGCCTTACGATGGCCCCTCGATACGACAATTTGGAAAAACCTCCACTACGTAAACCACTAATTCAAATAAATGGTACGTATTTAATTTGTTTATCTTGCAATTGTTTTTGATATTTTCGCTCTTAGATAACGCAAACGAAATGGAAGTCGATATGCCTGCGCTTGTACAGTTGAGAGCGAACGAATTAACTGTTAAGAATAATTTCAGTGCTCTTCGTGATATGTTATTGCAGGTAATGTTGTGAAAGGAGTCGCCACATTTTTCAGGACGCTTTGCTAATGTATTCTGAGAGTATTTTCGGGAGACTTCATTCTGGTCTGTATCATACATAGGAAAATTATTGGCACCAATGATGTATTTAGCTCGCTATTTAGAAACGGTGGCAATTTGGATAATACTTAGGCAACTGGCGATACACATGTAATTCAATGGGGCCTTCATTGCCTCTGTAGTTCATTCGCCATTTCATAAAAAGATTGTAGCTTTGGAAAATACAAAATTTCCACTGACACCAAAAAAAACTACACATTCCATAAAAAAATGTAAGCAAATCCAAGTCTGGCATTTTTAAAACCAAGTGCCAAATTCTTGACAAAACAGCGTCCTAGCTCAAACCAAAAAACGCACATCGTTCGCTTTTTTTACATTTGTTTGTGTTACGGCGCTAAAAACTCAAATATAAAAAAACAAGTTAAAAAACTCTTAAGATAAAGAACTAGTAGGGTCCCAACGGATG
This sequence comes from Photinus pyralis, assembly GCF_008802855.1. Classification (NCBI taxonomy): domain Eukaryota; kingdom Metazoa; phylum Arthropoda; class Insecta; order Coleoptera; family Lampyridae; genus Photinus; species Photinus pyralis. Next base: position 7,216,339 of record NW_022170596.1, read on the forward strand.
GACGTACGGACAAAGTGGCCACAATAGCGCATTTTTTTTTGTTTTGTGGAAATGCGCTAAAGACATTTTAATAATCAAAAATAATTTATTGACTCCCCGACTCCAAAGCACGCGCGCGGTACAGTTTATTGTGTTTTAGACACTGCACGATTGTCAGATGTTTATTTCCTACTTTGTTTCGAATGGGTTTCGATAAAGTCCCTATATTACTAAAGTAACGCGATTCAATAGGCCAGTGTATTAGACAAAAACAAACTGCTAATTGAGCCAAAATGGCCTTTTGACACCTAGTGTCAGGTTTGTTGTTTTGTATTATAATAGTTGTGTGTACCGGGTGACCCAATAAGACTGTTCCTCGGCCATTACTTGGGAACCGTTTGTTGTATGCCTTAGGGGTAAAAAAATTATTGGGTTAATCGGTTATGAAGAATCGCTGAAAAATATTTTCAAGTTCTAAAAATGACCACCAGAGGGCGTAACTGCCATCTTAAATTTGAAAATTGCATTTTCCCATAAATAACTAAACATTCTTTTTTCACATTTTTAAAGAGAACTAGTTTATCTATCATTTTCGTAAAAACAAAAACTCAGTTATTTCAAAAACAAAGATGGTGTGGGGCGTTCAATTGTTTTTGCAATAACCAGCTTTCACTTGTTAACTATTTGACCGATTTTAACAAATTTGGTATGGCTGAAAAGAGCGTTCTTTGGGCAATGAGGATCAACCAAAATATAGTTAATTTAGTTGAATCCTTCTCCGCCAGGGGGCTAGTTTTGACACTACGACCCAAAATCCTAAAAAAATCAAATGGAATCATATGACTTTTTCTGTATGAAAAAGTAGCCAAATAACACCCAAAGAGGGCAGTGAAAACCGTTTTTCAAAATCTCGTTCCTAACTTCAAATATTGGGAAAATGAGATTAATGATTTAATTAATTAAAATTCTTAAATTGTACCCTACACTTTTAGGTGGGCCTTGGAAAATTAAACAAATGAAACACGATTCATTATAAAATAATAACAGCCATAATTTGTAAATTATTCTGAAGTGTTTACATTCAGAAAGTGCATTTTTTTGAATTTATAATCTATTCTAAAATGCCCCACACCATCTTTGTTTTTGAAATAGCTAAGTTTTTGTTTTTACGAAAATGATAAACTGGTTCTCTTTAAAAATGTGAAAAAAAATGTTTCAGTTGATTATGCGAAATTTAAAGAAAATGCAATTTTAAAATTTAAGGTGGCAGTTACGCCCTCTGTTGGTCATTTTTAGAACTTGAAAATATTTTCCAGCGATTCTTCAACTTTAACTTCTTCACCGATTGTAACAAATTTGGTATCGTTAAAAAGAGCATTCCTTGGGCAACAACGATCAACCAAAATATAGTTAACTTAGTTGAATCCTTCTCCGCCAGGGGGCTAGTTTTGACACTACGACCCAAAATCCTAAAAAAATCAAATGGAATGATATGACTTTTTCTTTATGAAAAAGTAGCCAAATAACATCCAAGGAGGCCAGGAAAACTGTTTTTCAAAATCTCGTTCGTAACCTCAAATATTGCGAAAATGAGATTAATTAATTAATAAATAAAAATGCTCTCGGTTCTCGAGATATGGCCGAGGAAGAGTCTTATTGGGTCACCCGGTACATTCAGGAGAGTCAGAAAAGTCACTTGAAATTAAATCACAGGCTTAATTCAAAAAGAATTCACGTATTTCCATAACAATCTGTTACTGGAACTTTGTAAAGTTGAATTTCGTTAGGGTAGCACATTTAGGCATTGCGAATTGTTTAAAGATTTTAAAAATCAGTAGGTGGGAAAGTTAGACGAACGTTAACAAGCTATAATACTATCTTAATGGGCTTTATGTGCCCAAAACCGCTCAGTCAGGATTACTTATGGTGATATCATGTGGGGTTTCGTTTGAAGCCCTGAATTGGCAATATTAAACAGCCGTGGATTTGGATGGACGCCCTTTATACGCATTTGATTGGGGTAAGGAAACCAATCCGATTTGTTCATGATTAAAGATGTTCGCGGTAACTAATTAGCGCCATTTTGAGCGTGCTACAAAGTTTAACAAATAGAAGTGGGGATTATTCCGTGATGAACAAAATTCGGCTACTCATAGGGAGTGCTATTTGAAATTTAAAAAAATATGACATTTGGCGGAGGCCAATAAAAAGTTTCCTTTTTCGATTAAAGAATTGACAAAATTAAGTGAGAGAGTGACTCAATTCAAAACTTAAACACCGCGCGCCGGCGCCATTTTAAGTTTCTCTGGAAAATGAATTCTGGAACTACATAAACCACATTTACAGGTAATCAGCTCGAGACCAGTGCGCAACCAGAAATTCGGTGATGAAATGACGGATCCTGCCGCACAGCCTTTGGTATGGGTGTCGAAATGGGTCGATTATTCGGATAAATACGGTTTCGGTTATCAGTTATGCGACGATAGCGTCGGAGTTATGTTTAACGATACCACCAAACTAATAATGCTTCCAAATGGGATGTAAGTATCCGAATCTCGTCGTCAACCCGACTTTAGTGAGGCACGATTTTCAGAAACGTGCATTACATAGATAGAGCTGGAGAAGAATCATACATGACCATGGAGAATTATCCAAAAACCATGGAGAAGAAAATGAAATTGTTAGCGTACTTTAATCGTTACATGCGTGATCATTTAATCAAGGCGGGCGCTTCGGTCGTACGCGAGGCGGACTCTTTGTCACGTATACCTCACTTGCACCAATGGTGTCGATCCACTTCCGGTGTACTTATGGTGCTTACCAACGGAACTGTACAGGTAACTACCGAATCACAGTCTTCTCAACGTTAATCGAAACTTCCAGATCAACTTTACGGATCACACCAAGATCATTATGTGCCCATTGATGGCGGCGATTACCCTAATTGACGAAACGTCGTTTCGCACTTTCCGTTTTGCGTCGATCGAAAAGAACGGTTGTAGTATGGTTCTGTTTGATAAGATAAGGTACGCTTGTGACAAAATTGCGGTATTGCAAGAGCAGGCGAACGGTACCACTAAGTAACTAACTAAGTAACTAATTTTAATTTATTGTACAAATTTATTATTAGTTTTTATAGTAAACTTAAGTGTTCTATATTTTAAATTTCTTTTTTATTTGTTCGTAATTGTTTGGATTGTAAGCTTTACTCAAAATTAACAGAGTCTTAGGTAGGTATATAAATTGTACTAATGTTTTCTTGAAATGTGTTCAAGGTTCTGAGCAAAAAAAATTGAATCAATAGTTAGATTTACGTGGGAGATGATTTGTCTTCATAGTAAAAAGTATATATGTGATAAAAGCAGTCGTAGGAACTGATTTTGTATGGCGGTAGCAGTAGCCAATAATTATTTTCCTTTTTTATGATGATTACACTGTATATTTGTAAAATTTGTTTTAACATTTACTTACCTGCATGAATTCCCTGCTCGTTCAAGGGCTTGGGATCTCGGCACCCGGGTCTGCATTTTTTACCATCATTTGGTAAAAGGACTAATTAGGAATTGGCCCATACAGGCGAGTAAAGTTTCTAGAAATCGGACTCGAAAATGACTTGCTGAAGGTCATAAGGGAAACCTTACCACAAGTATATACAGGAAAGTGGAAGACCCAGGGATTAGCCACTCCTGCCTACCCTAGTACGTGTTGGACTCTGAGCAGAGGTGCTTAAAATAAGATAAAAGAGAATCCATTCTATTCTCAATAGCGATCTCTTTTAAGAGTTATACCATCTACACGGGAAAGCCGAGTAAGTGTACAATTGTATTAATTAATTGATAATTAATTTAAAAAAGTTTTTACATGCAATGTTAGTTGCCTATGTTCCATTAAAAAAAAATTGCGTCAACCTAATAGGAGTAGTTCAAATGGGTAGTAGGTGCAATGTACAACTGTCACTTTCAAATCACCCGCCCTGCAGATAAATTTCAAAAATGCTGTCTAAAGAGATGAAAAGATGAAATTATAAATTTATACAAAGGTCAATAGTGAAAGACAAGTCCGCGATTTACTTGCAGTGCACTGTATATACATACCACCTCTAAGCTCTTGGCGCGAACGGTTTAAATTTTTCCAGTTATACCAACGGTGTAGAATATGCTGATACCAACCTAATTTTCAGATTTCATTTCGAACCTAACCTTAAACATTCACCAGTTTTAAATGTCCTGATTATTTGTGGTTTATTCCAAGTTTTCGCTGATTATTGAAACAAGATGGTTCGTAGCGCTTTTACCGACGAAAATTTTTTGAAATATTTGGACACGTTTACGAAATTGGAATTCCCTACAGTGGGTTTGATGTTAGGACAGGTAGACAGGAGACAGCTTAACAACATATGTTTACCCATTCCTCAATTTCAGCGGACCGATGCCAAAGATTTCATCATTCACTTTACAAGAACACCCCCTTACAGAGGCGATGCGGAACAGTCGATTAAGAAATTCGCCGATGTGCCCGATTCTTGGGTAGCGGATCACGCTAGGCACGTTACCCGAATGCTACCTGGCGGAATGTACGTTTTGGGACTCTTCGTCGTGTGCCAAGAAGATATATTCGCCACATGCGTCCCTAAACTAAAAGCCATGTTGTCCCAAATACACAAGCGACTTACGCCCAACGCATTTCTCTACGGCACTCCACAACAGACGGAAAAATTGGTCCTGCATTATTCCCAATTGTCCCGCTACGTGTGCAAAAGTTACAATTACGACACATTCAGTTTGAGTAACGCCGAAATAAAGTTCCAATCCAATCTCGCCGTCAAATGGCTACAGGTCGAATGCAAATATGAGCTGGACCAAACTTTTCCGATTATCGCGGAGAGAGCGAACTGGCCGCTAAAAAAGCACATGAACGAAATTTTACATTTGATAAATATGAATTTGCAAACCGCCGTGTACTTTTTCGACGGCGAAATTAAAGACGGCAAGGAGTGCTTGGAGACCATAGGCAAAAAACAGAAATCCCACCTGAGGTTGTCACAGCCGGAAGACGAGAACAAATTAATGCAAGTTACAATCGTGTTACCGATGGTAAGTGGGTCTCGTAAAGCAGCAACACATTTTTTTTTTTTTAGGGTGGAGATGTAGCACCCGAAGTCAAAATTCTAAATTCCGGCGGGCAGATCCGTTTAACCGGTCACGTCGCCTCGAAAGTCTGGCTGCATCCGAAGGCGACCGTGCAGTACGCCTCGGACGCGATTATGCAGGACATCGTACGTAGTTTGGCGGCACGTCTCGAAATGCATTGGGATTCTCTGCTCGAGGAGGAGCACGGTTCACCCGAAGGTAATTTAGTACGGTCACGTCGGGATAAAGGCGAATGAGTGCTTGTAGATACTAATAGCGTGCATGAAACTCCCAGGAGAGTTTTGATCAATTTGCCCACGACCAAAGTGACACTTTCCGACTATCTTTTTCCCGGGGAAGGTTCTCAGGAGGCGCAAATATCGCTGTCCGAATTGTTAGATATTACGATTGCTCAACCGGATGCTATTTTTGACGTGGAAGGACAGCCTGGTAAGTTTTTACCGTTGCATTTACAAACGGATAGTGTGGTAAGTTTGGCAATGCTCTAGTTCTGGATGCAATTCACAGAGGGCGTGTTTACTGTTAGCTAAATGGCCTTATTGCATAATATTCAAGCGTAGATTAAATAGATACTTAGTGTCTACAGTGATATTTATTAAGAAGTAGACATAGGAATTTACGTGTATTGTTTTTCCCTATATCTACATTTAAATAATAAATTTTTTCTGAAGGGCGCCTAATTTTATGCAACCAAAATAACTTCTTAAAACAAATGAAGATCTACCTGTCATATTAATTAATTTGAATATTGTTTTGGCTTCCGTATTTAAATTTTCGTTCATGTGCGATGTATTAAACTGAAAAAAAAATTGATATTGTCAATTGGCATAATTCCGGTGACTGTTTAAGGAGCGTAAGACATTTATTTTCTCTGAAGCCAGAGAAGTAGACATAGGGAAAGACAATCCACATAAATCCCTATGTCTACTTCTTAATAAATATCACTGTATATGAAAGTATCAAGAGGTGTGGGAGAAGGAATATATTTTTAAAGGTTTACACACGATGTGGCTTTTTTTTAAATGTTTTGTAAGACCAATAGTTTGTCAGATAAACCATAAAAACCATTTGAACCCCTTTTTTCAAGATGGCGGCTGTCACTTTATGTGACCGTTAGTAGAGGGCGTGCAACGCTAGACCAGCGCTTCGTGCACCAATGGGCGCGATTACCATTCGATCTTTTAGTGAGGATTCAGTCAGACATTTTTATTATTAAACCTCTACGAAATTAAATAAATAATATTTGATTCGGCTTGAAGGATCAAATATTATGTTGTTCCCTTCTTGTTTCTCAAAATAAAATACATTTCATTTCGTAGAGGTTTAATAATAAAAATATCTGACAATGTATGCCTTTGCGCATATGTTCATGACATCATTGGTATAACTGGGCTCTACCACTCAATAAAGTAATGAGGTTTGTGTAGTCCTATATCGCCTTTACACATTAGATTACAATACAAATAAGTAAAGAGAAGTAATATTCGTGTTTTCATAAAGTCACTAAATATAGAAAGTACCGCAATCCATTGGGCTCGTGTGTTAGAGAGAGAACGCATGATTTTTGCCCAAAAATGGCGGAAGTTGCCAGATTCTAGTAACTTTAATGTTAGGGATTGTTCCATCTGTTTGGAGATATCTGTAAATATTTTTATAAAACATGACAGTACTATGAAGTTAGGTTATAAAAAATGACAGTTATTCAGATTTTATTTGTCAATTTTTTTAAGTTGGCAGCAAATTTGCCCAAAAATGGCGGATGATTGCGGTACTTTCTATATCTAGTGACTTTAGCTTAACCTAAAGTCCCTAGATTGGTGGAATCGTACACCCTCTAGCGGCGAATCTAGAAACTTGAAAATAATTTCCAGCGATTTCTCTTGGCCCCTTTTGTTAACAAAATTTTTTAGTGAGTCATGGGTCAAATGCTTACCTACCTGTTATTACCCTAAAGTTATTTTCACTCAGAGGAGTCATTTGCATTGTGTGTTGCTTATAAGCCATACTATCCGTTTATAAATGCAGTTTTACCGATCTCACATTATAACCAATGACATTTTAGATATACCCGAGATGACCCTCGAGGGACCAGAAGCCGACTGCGATGATATCCTGGCCAGTTCCACCAACAGGAAGAAGTACATAATGGGTCTAGTGATCGCATTTGTGGTATTAATAATATCACTTCTCATACATTTTATAAAAGGCTAATCGATAAAAGATTTATTTTTACAATGACGATATAAATTATATGAAGTTACTTTCGTAAACTGTGTTTGTGATAAGGTGCTCGGCGTCTATCATTCCGCTTTAAATTATACCTATGTTTTGTACCATTACAATTATTTATTGACGAGTCGGCTTTTTTATTTTGGTATAGAGATATGATTGGGGGCTCGGCTGCGACCGTTTTGTTTATCTCCAATTCGTCGACGTTTCTATTCTCCATTAATTTCAGCTTGGCCTCGATCGCTTCGATTTGAGATTCTCGATTGACTTTCTTTTCCAATTTAGCCATAGCCAACGCCGGGATGTTTATGCTGGTTTTTGCCTTCTCCGGTTCCTCCTACAAAACATCTTTACATTTTTTTCGCAACGAATACTACAAGTAGGATTTCTATGCAATTGCATAAATGCGTCCCTAAAACTTATTTTTGAATACTTTGGCATTTACACTTTAAGCAAGCATATTCTGAAGTGCATAGAAATCCGGTCGACTTACGGTCGTAATACTGTGTGCCCATGTGACTATAATATTTTTGGTTCCGACTTGCTTGTTGTGGAGTTGTTCTTTGGCTAAAGTTGCATCGTCCTTATTACTAAACGTCACAAACGCATACCCCCTTGGCTGTCCGGCCGTAGGACCCGCACGATGAAATAAAAGATCGAATTTTTCAATGGCACCATGTTTTTGCATTAGTTTTAATAGTTGGTACCAGTAGAGGGAAAAGCATTGCGTAAGTCTCATTTGTTAACAACCGCATTACTGTATACTTACTCAGTTATTCTCGGATCTAAGTTGCCTATCCACAGTCTTCGATCATTTGAGCATTCACCAAGCGAATTTGTACTAATTTCATCCTGAAAAGTTCGCTGATTTATTAACCTTCAGGTATAATTCACTCACTTTGATGATGCTCATCTTCATGCAAACGTTTTTACATCATAAAACTGAGTTATTAATATATTTTGGAAGGTTTTTCTTTAAATATAAACAAACGAATTGGATCAGGTGTGTTGAACGAAGATAGCAACATATGCGTCAAATCCAAACATACAGGACGTTTCAAATGTTTCGTATTGGTTGCAGACTCCTGTAAGAGTGAAAAAGAGTGACAACGGTTCCCGTCTACACTAAGTGCGAAACCAACGTTGTTGCACCTAAAATGATGTGCTGAGGTGGTGTTGTTGGTAATGGACGCGCAATCCCGGTGGTGGTTGTTGAAGGTTGGTGCGTCGTGACGACCTCTCCCTTTTTTTCTTGACTGACTGCCATTCAGGGTTCTCGTCTTCGGAAGTACAAGGGATGGGGTTGGGCGATCTCTCTACGTGAGGGACGACAATAAAACAGGTTGTTTTTGTCACACCAGCGTTCAGTTGCAGCAAACCATCGACCTGGATGAGGAGTTAGATGTTGCCATAATTTTGTATAGAATGAGGCCTGTAGAATCTATAATTTCAAGCAGTTCCAAGATCGGGCTACTGGATCAAAAGTTACAGCCCTTTGAATTTTTGGTCGAAAATGGTTTCTAGTCTATAACTTTTTTCTGAGAAGTCTAATCGAAAAAGTACGAATTGTTTTGGATTCTACGCCCCAAAATTAATAAGAAAAAGTGTTTCCCCGAGAAATTTTGGTGCAGTCGATTTTTGGTAAAAAAGGAAGGTTGTACACTGCCTTTTTTTTGGCCTGAAAAAAAAATTGTCTCAGATCGAACGGAAAAAAATTTTTCTTATAGAATGTGGCCTGTAGAATCCATAATTTCAATCAGTTCCATGATCGGGCTACTGGATCAAAAGTTACAGGCCTTTGCAACGAGGCTATTAATTGCATAAATTCAAATATAATTTTCGGACAATTCAACTCATGTATAAAAAATCGCATAAGCCGCTCAGTGAAATTGTCACTTTGACAGCGGCAAAAGTTACCTACAACTTTTCCAGCGACAAATGCACTAGTGGTTTTTTCACTTATTCATTTTCGAACCAATAATCGCATGATCCTTACCCATATGACTAGTTTGACGTCTGTCAATAATTGATTAATTTGGTGAATTTCTTGTTCGTTAAATTGTCCTGCCGAATTACAGAATTACACTCGAGGGTTGTATTTAAACCGAGTAAATTTGGGTTGTGGCAATTCAAATCTATTTCCTTTTAGCAATTGGACTCGAAAAACTGTCAACCTAAAAATGCTCCACCTGCGGTGTCGCATTTTTATTAGTTGACAGTTTTTCTCGTCTAATTGCTAGGCAACAGATTTTCATTACCTAAACAACCCAAATTTACTCGGTAAAATACAAACCTCTTGTGCAATTATAAGTGACAATTCAACTCATGTATAAAAAATCGCATAAGCCGCAGTGAAATTGTCACTTTGACAGCGGCAAAAGTTACCTGCAACTTTTCCAGCGACAAATGCACTAGTGGTTTTTTCACTTATTCATTTTCGAACCAATAATCGCATGATCCTTACCCATATGACTAGTTTGACGTCTGTCAATAATTGATTAATTTGGTGAATTTCTTGTTCGTTAAATTGTCCTGCCGAATTACACTCGAGGGTTGTATTTAAACCGAGTAAATTTGGGTTGTTGCAATTCAAATCTGTTTCCTTTTAGCAATTGAACTCGAAAAACTGTCAACCTAAAAATGCTCCACCTGCGGTGTCGCATTTTTATTAGTTGACAGTTTCGTCTAATTGCTAGGCAACAGATTTTCATTACCTAAACAACCCAAATTTACTCGGTAAAATACAAACCTCTTGTGCAATTATAAGTGAAAAATATGAGTCAAATTACTTCCGTAATAATGCGAACTTGATTAGAAAATATACTCCGAGATGGCGACAGCTGTCATTTATTGGATGTTTATTTGAAGGTGCAAAACTGTCAAATCGCAGAAAGTATCGTTAGTCGATTTTGGTTTTTAATTGGAATAAAATATCGTAGTTTCGTTATTAACGTAATAAAGACGGTGAGAAAACAAAATCCTTGTAATCTAACAGGTCATTAATGCGTTATTTTTACAGGCCATATGGAAGATAAACCCATTTTTGTAAGCTGCCTCATTACAATGGAATTTTTCCAAAAATGTGAACATTTAGTAATTACGCTACGTCAGAATTATTACAATGGTCGGGTCTTGCATTCATAAGTGAGTTTGCCGATAAAGAATTATAAATTTACAATTAGAGTATTCAATTCATAGGTTATTCGATTTCCATACACCCAGCTGCACATTTTGCAAGACTACCACGTTTCAAAGTTACTCACTGTTACTTATGATGGCTTACAATAAGGATAAATTCAAAATGATACACTAAATGGATATTAATTATGTTCAAAATATATTATAATATACGACGCTGTCACTATCACTGTACTTCTATTTCATATTTATACTTTTTTTTACATTTTTAACACAGTGTTAGATTACTAGGAATCAGAAATGAGAAATAAGCAGCCTCTCAACTGGATCCTGATGTTGATCTTCCTTCTACCCTACGCAGTATAGAACGTGTGTAGAAATGTTTTAACGAAACTTGCGGGGCCGTTTCTTACCCGGGCTTTCCAAAACAGGGTTAGATGCCGCCCTTGTCTTGATGCTTCGCACCGTCCTCTCAGATATACCCAAATCGTTGGCCATTCGCTATAATTTTGTGTTTGTACTAAATGAAAATATAAGTATATATAATCACACTTACTTCTTGAACAGCAGATACGGGTTTCAATGGATCACCGTTTTCTTTCTCCTTCTTAAAATATTGCACTAAGTTTAACACAAGCTGTTGTGCTTGTGCATGCAAAGTTTTACCCTTTGCAGACATGGGAATTCGTAGAGAGAGTTTAAAGTGATTAATAGGATACACGTAAGTGACGGATTAGTTCTCAAAAAAACTGATTGAATTCATACGGTTTACAAAACGCATTAGTTATTCGTTTTTGTTTTTTCTCTTTCTACCACATTATCTCATTCAATAACTCACTTCGTTTCCTTCAAATGCACTTCGAATATTCACTGTCTTTATTTGATGTGCTGTTTTTCATGTGACTTTACTATAAAAGTTTTGGATAGCTAGAATCATTTACTTATGACGTACCGGCAATCTCTAATGGCGAGGATAATATATGAATGCCAATGACAATAATCTAAACGCGCCGACGAAAGGCAAGTAGGCTTGTGGAGTTTGAGACTATTCATATTTGTAAAGCTACGTCTTAATACTTTGGGCTGGGGAAAACTAAGACCGCATTGAAGGTCACATAGTTTAACACTTGGAAAAAGTTGAGGCAGAAAGGTAAAGCACCTGAGGAATGAGGAAAGTGCAAGGAACAATGGAAATGGGAGAAATAAAGAAGGGAAAATCATGAAAACTCCGACAGCAGAAGGTAAATTAATTCAATGTAATTAAGCGACTGGGTGCATGTAGATGTATGTATATAACAACTATAACAAACTACCAAACAAGAAAGTGAGGATAGTAATGAGACCTTGCAAGAATCCAAAGGAGAACAGAACGCAACAGAAGTTATACCCCAAGATGTCAAATGAGGGAGATTAGAAAACCTCATTGGGCGGTTGGGGAAGAGAGTGCCGAAGAGACCAAAAAAGAAGAAAGGTTTGCCGGATGCCATACCATTATTATAGAACGCTTGGAGGAGTTGATGCATTCAATTTTAAACGATACCGGAACTTAAGTGAGCGTAATATCGGAAGAAATGTTTGGCAAAATTTAAAGAAAAAAGCCAGGAACAGTGGATTTATTGAGCGGCGAAATTTCATTACAATGAGTGACAGGTTTCCAAAGTCATAAAGCGAGTCATAATTAATTTGAGAATAGAGGAGGACCAACTTGAACACCAATTATTGGTAGTTAAAAAATTGGAATTGATCCGTATTTTATAGTCCGGGAGGTAGTGTCACTTTTCAACGTACCATAGTATGCACGATGATATTGATTTGTTATAATAATAATAATAATAATCGCATGTTATGAATTTTACATTGAAATCCCTATGACGCGTTAATCAAGTCACCACCCTGTATACTTGTATGGTCACGTTCAATACTTATAAGTACGAATGTAACAGGTCCGACTCGCAGACCAATTACTTTTTGTCACCAAAAGAGCGAAGGTCGGTCCCCTTGGAGTATTTTTTAAGGCGATCTAGATAGTACACGTACACTTGAAGTGTTAAACCTAGAGGAGCATGTGGAATTTTCTGAAACCTCCAAGTAGCGAAAAAGTTCCTTGTTTTCGCTTGCAACCCTTGATTTTCAAAAGAAAGCACACAAATACGTTTAATACATTAAAATCCGTAACAGACTACCGAAGGCTATAGAGGCTGTAGAAAAAGTTGACGGCGCTATTTTATTTGACTGGCAACTGGCACTATCACCAGTAGATTGCAGGGCCCTAATGAGCACGAACTGTAAACCACTTTGTATAATCGAGTGAACGGAATTGTTCATTTGCAAGCTGCCCTGCCATTATGATTTTTGTATGGATCCATATTTCTTTCAACAAAGACCGCCGAAGACAGCTCTTTTTCAACTGAACAAGTAAATTGACGTTTATCCTAATAGGGTGAATATGAGTAATTACACGACGACGTATTACCATGAACGCTACATTAAAATAGCGATTTTTAGTCGTCGTCTTGAGTCCACAAGAGGAGAAAATTACAACAATATACTTACAGTAAGAATGAAAAATAATAAAAACAAATAAAAGAGAAGATTATTACTCAATCCAGCTGTATCGATCTGCACGGGGATTAATTCTCAATCTTTTACAATCTGGTTTGATGTTTTTTCTTGACCTACGGCAAAACGAGATTTGTTGACAGGGAATGTGATCTGACACACTTACAATATACTTATGCCGTGTTTAAATTAGAATTTATTTCCATAATTTCACTCAAATTTCGGAAATTTGATTTGTAATTCCTAAATTGAACACCAATACACATACAAAATGTATAATAAATTAACATTTATTAAACTAAAAATTAAATTAGCAAACGAAATCTGTTTTATATCACATTTTATACATTTATACGTTTTATTGCAGGAACGTGTTCAATTATGGGCAGCCCAACAAATGAAATCTGAAGAAATGTCAAAGGTGCAGCACGAGAAACAATTGATTGAAAATGCATAATTATTATCGGATGGTGACGGCCTCCGAGGATTCGATTCACCCAGAACCAATCGATTTCCCGGATTTACCAATTCCATCTTGCCTGTTGCCAGCCTTGAGATAAAAGAGGAAGAAATCACATCCGCCATTTTATCTTTCTCAAATAGTTCTGCTGATAAGAGCTGCATACGAGATGCTTCTTCTAGTAACAAAAAAAACAAACAAATCCAAATTCAAATCAGGGTTGGCATCATACAATCACACGAGAGTAGCTCTGGGGACTTCATTGATTACAAGGAAGGACAATGAGCTACTGAAAGCCTTCCAGGAAATATACTCACTTTCCAACTTTCAATTATAGTAATTAATATGTTATAAAAATTTCACGGTATGCCTGTATGTAGCGGTTATAGGGGTCAATTGCATTGATATGCCAACGTGTAAGTATACAACATACCTTACATACCTACCTATTTGGCAACAGTGTTAACAAAAGAAACTTATGAACTGTGAAACTGTTTTTAAAGTGGTTATAGTGGTTTTTTAGTTACTGCAAATTTACTCATTTGCTGTGAATTGTCGAATTCAATAGGGCATATGTGAAATTTCAAATTCTCTAGCTACTTTACGAACCGTGATTTGTTTAGATTTCTTCTACGGATGCTAAAATATTTAACTTCATTTTTACGGCAAGTTTTCTGGTGTATTATTGATTAACAATGTACAACCATCAATATGACAGTTTTTGCTGTTGTAAATTGTGCCAACTGCCGGAATTTGCTTATCGTAAATAAATCCGGCGATTATCGAGATATATCTGAAATATTTCCATTTTTCTTCATTTCTATACATTTTATTAAGAATACAATAAAAATTTAATAAACAATTTAGATGTTGAGGTTTATTGAAAACCATTTGAAAAAGATGAAAGTAGGTGAAATGGGTTGCATATCTTAAGGAGTAGGGTATTTGACTTGCATATTTCAGAATTGAACATAGGAGATTTGTATGTTCAAAGCACTGTATATAATAAAGAATTCTTAATATAAGTATTTGAAGTAGTTGCTCTAGTAAAATTTTAATATGCTACTTTATGATATTTAACGGAAACCTGAGTATTGATATATACCGATATACCTACCTCTCTATGATTTGTTATGCATGTCTTAAGGCGCGACGTTACCGCTATAGCCCATATTCTTAAAGTTAGTTCAAGTAAAATTATTCACTTTTGTAGTTCTCCCCAACGGCCCAATCGACCAAAAATACTATATCTACAATTTTTTACCTTTCCAAACCGATGTGAAATAATATTCTGTTTATTTGCTAATGAGAAGCAGTGAAATAAATAAAATCAATAAAAAAAATGTTATGCACGTAACGTTCGCGCACGTGTCGAAATAGTACAATGCGGGCGTCCACGCGCTTAATCAAAGAAGTATTTGCTCGTCTTTACGCAACCATCCTGAGGTTGTTCTATTTGCACCTGGAGTGGATATCCGCCAACCGTTTCACCAAAGGGGCGACGACCAGAATTATGACAAGTTGCGGAAAATAAAAATGTAGGATAAGTGCTCTACGGTTTTTTTATGTAAGGGGGTAAAATTATCATTACTAAACAATTAGACGACGTTCCTGGCATTTTAAACCGGATAAAATACAAACGTCGGTTTTTTTGCATTCTCAGCCGCCAATGTTTAAATGAATTAACTTATTCTAAAGTCAATCAATTTTTCTGCACTTCCTGCGACAAAACACTCTCAAGTATTATCAATCTGAAAAAAAATGGTGGATTATTAAAAATATAAATTGACAAATGCGCCTTGATCGTATACCAATTTGTTTAATTATCCGCACCGCTAATTACAAAAGCTCGGTTTAATTGACTCACAAAGATCCGGTTTGAGAGACGGCACCTGACGATATCACTGCACTATGCGATATCTCCTAATTACAAGAGTATAGACAGCGCTTTGGTAGTCGCTATCAGATTGGACGTATGGGGTAGATAGTAGCTTGTAATTTATCGTGTTGGTAATTAACAAGATGCCTTTTGTAAACCGTGGAGGAAGCTTAATTCCTATTTTCGGTTTTTCCTCTCGTATCCACTTAATATATTATACGGTACCGCAAGTGTGCGTAGTAAAATTAATTGGACTGTATAAAAGTGAACAGTAGTAGATAAGGTCTCATCATCATTAAATCGTATTGTGTTAATTATATATTTCTGCTCGACATCGACCTTTCAGAAGGTGCGGAATACCTATGCCGCAGAAAAAATGGGAAAGTGTTTTAAGATAAGATTTTCTACAATTTTATTGCAACCGTGTTGAAAGCATTCTTTTGTGGATCTGGAATAACAACTCACTTATGCATTTTCCCACAGACACCACTCTCGATTAATTCTCAACAATTTCAAAAAGTAGTTTAAGGTGCTAGGTATACGTGAAGATTTTAATATGATCTCTCTAAAAATAATTAATACAAACAGGGGTACATTTTTTCCACTTCATTTTTACCACTCCGACCCCGACCATTGATAAAAGTTGCTACTTGTTGGTAAGTTAGGTTAGGTTAGGTTATGTTAGCCTAGGCGAATCATACAGGACCTCCTTGACCAGTACCTATATCCTTTAGCGAGAACGGACCTTACGAGTTTGGCACACCAACTCAAACCCATATCAGAAAGACGCAGACTGGAAACTTACATTCCACGTGGACCGAGACAGAAACCTCGAAGGGAAAGCCTCAACGACAGTGCGCGAACTGTATCCAGTGCTCGCGGAAAGCAACCCTCAAGAAGTCGACAAAGGCTCCGCCGTCCTGTGTATCACGACATTTTACACCCCAGAGCTACAGCAGAAGGTAGATAGATATATCTACAATATGATATCAACTGAGGAGGGAGGTATAACGACGTTGACGGACAGAAATACAAAGCGCTCAAGGACCTGCAGGAGCAGATAAAACGGAACGACCGAAAAAAATGGCGATTGGTATATCCCGAAAAAATGACACAGATAGAAACACACTCGCCGAGCGAGAAAAGGCTGAGTGTGAGAGATCAAAACCGAATATAACTGGCTTGTTCGAGAGACAATGGGACAATGGTAATAAAATGCCCCTATGGAGAAGAAGGCAATAACGTTTAATCAATCGACAAGTTTCAAAAGGCAATCAAAATTTAAAAAAAAAGAAGTTAAAGGGTTGAGCCCTTATAGAAGGAAAGATAGCGCGAGCAAGCTGATGAAATTATGAAAGTGTGTGTTCAAATCAAAGCGTCCGATAATAAGGCGACCTTGAGGGGACGAAGGACATTAACCCCGCAATTCAAATCTGGTAAACCAGGGCAGAGAATAGGCTTGCAAGGATGCCAAGATTCTGCAAACAAAGGGAGGATCCAGGTGAGCTAAGGTGGGTAAGCAAGGTGCAGGGCGGTAGATTGCGTCATGCTCGACAGTGGTTTTAAGTGTCAAAGATTCGGCCACACAGGACGAGGGACTAGATACCAACAGAAACGAGCGCTACAAAATGCCCGAGGTGCGGTGACACGCCACATAGAGCGAAGGCCTGCACCATGCATTAAGCGTTACTTACGCGGATGACTTGGCTCTGATAGTCAAAGGTAAACGGTAAGACTTCAAGCCAACGTCAAGTATGTTCTCTATAAAACAGCGCTACAACTAAAAGAAAAGAGAATCAAAATAGCCTGGGAGAAAACTCTACTATACGGGGACAGGAATATCAAAGAGATTGAGAGGAGCTTTCAAGGGACGACCTTGGTGTCTCTCCCTATTTCCAATACACGGGGGGATATGGTGAGACATTGACGATAAGAATGGGAGCACAATAAATTTCTCGCATACGATGTCGCACAGGCTCTCTCAGACAACTTTGGCAGTTACTTAGCCAAACACAAAAGGAGGGAGAACTACCCCCCTCAACATGATAAGAGGCGGTACCGGTGGCACCACCGAGATACAGGGTCGATAAAAGCTTGAATTCTTTCATTCAAAAAGCAGATAGGATGACAGCAGGCCTGCAGTGGAACTACGGGGCCCCATAGACGGAAGCTAAGGGAAGCTCTGGATAAGCTCCAGAGGAAAATATGCCCTTAAGGGTAGCGTCGGCATACCGAACGGTATCCTCAGCAGACCGCTTCGTGCTGGCTATGACAGTACCATTGGGGATACTAGTAAAGGCCAGGTGGATGGTACGGACTAGGGAAGTCTTTAAAACTGGCAGGAAGAATAGAATGAGACCCTGATCCCGTAAGGAAAGCTATGGATCTGGAATGAGAAAGAAGCACGGGGAGACTACATACCATGTCACCCAATTCCCCACTGGACATGGTGAAAACGCCACTTAAAGAGAATTAGAAAGAGAGAGCAACTGTAGCGACTGTGGTGGATGGCGCGAGGCACGCAGTGCTGGAGTGTTAGTTTGATGAAAAGGGGGCGGCGTCGTCTATCAATAAGGATAGGAGGGTTGCTGTACGCGGGAGACATTATACCACTAATGCTAGAAGATAAATAAATGGATAAACATTTTGTGTCTGTTAAGTTTATTAACGGGTTTTTGAACACAACAATCTAGCATTAACAAAGGTTGAAAAAAGGACAGACTCCTGCGTATGGATCATCTTTCTGGGGATTTCTTTTCAGTGATGACGCTTTGGAGTCGCTGAGAAAGGTGATATTGGCTGCGGAGTAGAGAAGAACAAAGAAAATTCCTTAGCGCATTCCTCTCTTTTTTCTCTCTCTTGTGACATGTTCACGCTATAGGAGCAGTGGTAGATGTTCACGTCTACGCTATTAGCAGGGGTAGCCCTAGAGAAGATCTTCTTCGCTATTAACAGCTGAAGCAGACGCCTACGCAGGCTCTTTCTTTCTACGGAGGGGGTGGGGTGGCTAATAGCGAGTGGTAAGATGTTTCTTTGATGGGGGTGTGTCACTGTCAGTTTATTGACGACAGTCCCAAAATATTTCTCCTACCAAATAGTGCTGTACAAGATGGGTAGAGGATAAACGCACTCGTCTGTACTGTATAATTTTTTAAGCAACTTGGGGCACATTGATGGGAAAAGTAGTGCAATACATCAGACTCGTAAGGAAGCCAACTTTTTTAAACAATTTTTGTGAAATTTTGAGAAGGTGCATATTTTTTAGACAGCTGAACAGTTTCAAAGGGAAACAGAAGTGGTAGAACTCCTCATGGTAACTGACGAAATCGAGCTGCAAAGAATATGGAAAAACATCAAAAACATACTAATCAAGTCAACAGCGCCATTGCTAGATGTCTGTGGAATTAATATTAAAAACAAAAAAAAACAAAACAGACTGGGAACGGTGATATTAAAGTTGTAACGTCCCGTTGTTTCGTTGAATGTACTCTTGGTTTGGGTGACTGACTGAATGCGCTCTTAGAAAAGGAGAAAATATCACTTTTGGTCTTGCCGATTAAATGACATGTTCTTATTTGGTGAAAGGTGCGTTGGTCATCAAGCTAAAATTGTCTTAATTATTTATTTAGGCGCATTTGCGTGAGAGAATGGTTGTATCCTTTCGAGGTAAATTTATTTTCATATAATTCCTTATATGTTAACACGGTCTTTTTAAGTTATGCTATATGTTTTAATTTAATTACCTATCTTTCTATTACCTATATCGCAATCCGAAACCCATTTATTAATGGTGTATGTAAGTTTAATGGATTTGGGTCTGATTTTGGCATTGAGGTTTGGGGGGGGGGGGGGGGGGGTGACGTAATAAATCATCTAGAAGAGGTGAAGGAACTGAAATTGGTGTCTGAAGGGGACAACAAAGTGTAAACTTTTGGACAGAAACTAAAAGAAAGCGAAGTTAAAGGACGAAAAGCAAAACAAGTGTAAAAAAAGGAAGCATGACATAAGAAGAGACCCGAATGGGTTGAGAAACAGGTGTGGAGAAAGCGAAGAAAAGACGAAGAATACATCAAAAGAGTTTGAAGAAAGAGTGAGGGTGGTATTAAAGAACCACAAAGGAATGTATTAAAGGAGAATAGGATGCAAAAAATAGATACTTTAATACATTGAACGAGGTGTAAAAAGCGTATGGCGAAGGAGAAAATTTTCAAAGCAGGCGTCGCGAAGGAAGAGTTGAAAGAGTAAATAGTTAAAGAGATCATGAAGAGCTTTTGAATAAAGCAAACAGGGGGTACTAGAAAAGTATGCGCATATCATTTGGACATCTATAAAGGGTGAGAAACGAAAAACCAGTATAACGCGAGTGCAAGCAAAGATAAATCCTGCAAAAAAACGAGGAAGACCAAGAAAACCACAGAACAACGAGATCACACAAGCATTGCAAAAGAAATGTACACGATTAACAGAAGCAAGTGTAATAATAGTAAACAAAAAATAATAAAGTTCGTCAATACAGAAGTGTAAATGTATCTACGATTAGTATATATTATGAAGAAGACGTATACAAATGTGCAAATTCAAATCAAAGATGGGGCCACGATAATATAAAAGTCAACATAATTATGTATTTATGTTATTCAGATCCACTTGTGTTTACATTTTTTTGTAAAAACTGTAAGGTGAGGCAACGAAATCCATGTTCTTTTTATTTCTGACCAATGTTTATGACGTATTAAAACTACTTTACTTTAACCATTTAAAAGGATAGCGAATCTAAATTGAATAGTAGGAGGGTTGTGCTTTTCAGTCGTAATGTACCGCTATTGTTAAGTCAAAAACAATATAGAATCAAGTATAGTACAACCATCACTTTAATTCCGATTATCATTAATTAACATATCTCGACACGCAAAGAATAATCCATATAACATGTGGTAGCACAGTAATCAACTCATAAAAGACTACTATAATTACGGTGTCAGATGCAGAATCTAGATAGTTCCTCATTCCCAATTTTCATAAAGGGGTGGCCCCGTATTATTCATATGTTTCATATGAAAAGCATATGTTTTTGTATAGATATCTGCATGTAAAGTTATTTGAAAAAATTGCACGAATTTTCCTTCTTGTATACGAGTATTACATTAAACAGCGAAGGAAGAAAATTCAGATTGTAAAATAAAGCGTGAGAACGAGCAACTGTATTTCTAACGAAGCTGCGAGTAACTTTAATTCCTTTCCTCTGCGACATCTTTCCGCGTTAAATCAGAGCTTTCAAACAAGTTTGCGTTTAATATAAATTCGGGTATTTGTTTCACAAAGGTCTAGTTCTGCAGGCGAATGGTGAATGAAATACGAACTAGATTGTCTTGCAGGGTTGACGCAACAAGACGTGGTGCCCGCGAAAGAAAACCTTCAAAGTTTAAGAAATAGCCAAACATTTAGTATCACAGTTTCGACTTGGTAAATATTTTGAGTTAATTAAAGAACAAAGGATCTAAAATTTGTTGAGTTAGGAGGGAAGCAAATAGTGTAAGCTTTAAGAAGCAACCAGGCATTCTGAATGCGTCAAGGGGTATCAACTGTTAGAGTTGCGAATGGTGAAGGAATTTGATTCATACGCTTCCGTCGCTTCAGGTTAAGTCGAAATTATCATTTATTGCTTTAATTGTCTACAAAAAGTAGTTCAACTGGTAGCAAGGATTAGTGATTCCTGAATTACACATAATTAGGTAAGGGTAACGACGTAACGTACACATTACATTCTTCTTATTCGTTAATTATAGTTAATTGCTACACAACCACTTAATTAAGATTAATCCGCTCAACTGCAACATCATCCCTAATGGCACTATTATCATTAGAAACGGTTGCACAAACGCGTTCATTTTTCAATTCAAATGGTTTGACGTGCGTTGCAAGCAAGGCAAGCAAAAGAAAATTGACAATTATCACCCCATGTGCTTTTTAAATTGTGGCGTTGACAACCGATTGGTGCTTCCACGACTTTCATCAAATTACTTATGCAGTAGATACGAGAATTGCTGGAAAAGCGTCTGGAAACGATCTGAAAAACTAACTACACAATTGATCGATTGTTTTTCGAAGTGGGTATTACTCTTTGACGTCAATGCCATTTTTAATTCGTTCGAGCCACCGAGAATCTCGCAAGAATCTCGTTCTCCAATCTGTGCCAGTAGCCCAGTCTGCCCAGTACGAGCGTAGAGGGCTTGATGAATAAAGAACGGAAGCAAAACTTAATTATTAGTTACTGTTTGACGGAAGCTTGATATTGATTTTTTAAGCTTACTATTTAAAATAAAACCAACTTTTGTTATTAAAGGGACACATCTCTACGAAAATAGTACATTATATATCAAGGTAGAGAAGTCCACTATTATTGTCTGAGCACCAAGATTACATCTCGAGGCGCTTGCGCCGAGGGGTGTAAGGTGCGAAGGCAATAATAGACTTCTCTACCGTGGTATATATACTATTTTTTCACTACTAGCACTTGAAATCCTCTAAATTAACATATTATATTGATAAGAGAGTTAACGGTTGGACAGAATTGTTTGTTTCTTAATTTAACATGTCAATCAAGTACGTGGAAGTACAAGTCAAACAAACCGTTTTGTTCTGTCATTGAGATTTTTCAAAGAGTAATTTCGTTCGAATTTTTTCAAAATGTGATAATTTTAGGTATGTAATTTCTCTGGAAATTGCGAATGGTGGCAATTATTCGTTTTAGAGAACTTGTCTAAACGTTCATTGAGCGAAATTTCGGGTTGTGTTTTCTAAAAGTGACAGCGTGACAGTTCTCATTATTGACTACTAGTTAATAATAAAAAATTATTAACCACTTGGAACAAATGCCGAGAAAGCCTACTTTACAAGTGGAAAAAAGGTTAATAATCATGTCATCAGACGCTAGTAGTGAAAAAAATAGTATATTAAGATACAAGTGTATAATCAAGTCTTTAAAGCACGCGCAACGAGTTTAAGGGCACGACGCAAAGCGGAGTGCTTTTAACGTTGCAAGTGCTTTAAAGACCAATTATACACGTGTATCTTATAGTATTTTTTATTATACCTGCAGTATAATTTAAAAATAGGAAATTCAATGAAATCATATTGACGTTATACTCGAATACATGTTTAATTAAGTGGGCTGGGTGTTCGAAATTTCACGATTGCCATGGAAATGTCACTTGACGTTTGCTTATAAAAATCATCGTCTGTAAATAAAACGATTTCCGTTGAAAAAGATAATACACCGTCCATTAAATCGCTTGTTGTAAAATCTAAACAAACGTTGGTAGGTGCAAAATCCAAATCCAGTAAAGCCTATTCTAAAGAATTTGAAAAATTGTTTCCATGAATGAAAAGGAAGTTACTTACGAATAAAGTCTTAAATGCATCGATAATGCTGGCATGTATGAAGGAAATGTCAAAGGTATTTAAATCTTCTATCTTTTGGTGCATACATTCAGAAGTTCAAACAATGCTACGATTAAAAAGTGAAACAGATTTGGAAGCATACCCTAAATTACGCGCGTTTGTGAAAGCTTCAAGCAAAGGATAGGTACAACCCAAAGAAATGTTTTGCATTTACAGAAAGCGACCTAAGAGGATTTTTTATTTCAGTCCCAGATGACAGTTTCAAAAGTCATACTTGAAGTATCGTTACTTAGCAACTTTAAAGCACGTGTGTTTTAAAGGCCTTTTTTCGCACGCATTTGAGTATTTAAAACGGAGATTGTGATTCAGGTATAATAAAAAATGATCAAAGTCCTCGTGTGAGATCGAAGGGACTTCAGCGCATTTTTGTGTGGCAGATCAGTGTTTTATTAGCCAATATTGACTCCACCATCAATAAGATCTTGCCGAAAGCTACCACGTTCACTTTGTCGGTACCATTTTCTCACTTACCCTGCACTCGCAATTCGCGTTTGAAGTTTTGACTCCACCATCATTAAAATCCTTTGGGGGTTACCATATTCCCTTTGTCGACACCCACTTCTGATCACCCGCAACAATTCGGATTTGAAGTTTCGACTGCACCATCAGTAAGATCTCGTCGGGGGTTACCACATTCCCTTTGTCGATACACAGTTCCGCGTCCCGTTCATTCGTAATTCACATTTTGGTAGATTTCGCTAAAATCCCGGCATAAAATCGTATTCAACTTTTGGGTACTTCACATAGCTCGACCTTCTATTAGTGACACGAGAAAGAGAGACCGCGATTCGCGCTGTAAGAAACTTTTGGGCGCCCAAAGTCGTCTACCCCTCGAAGCGCGCCGCGCAAAAGGTGGTTTATGTCGCCCTAGGAAAAAAAAACAAAATTCCGCGACGCAGGAGTTGTGCGCGTTGACAAGATCTTCCCGACGACACCAATTTGAAAACAATCGGAGAAAAACTGTAGAAGAAGATAGATAAAAACTGAAAAATCTCCAGGTTAGTATAATACGCTCGGGGATGGCGTGCAGATGTCGTCGACTCCAAATCTTGTAGCCCCATCCCTAACGTTCTTAATTACACGGCCCCGATAGTTACATGTACACTCCTTGTCTTTTTACAAGCGTCTTTCTACGGGCGCGCCTTTACTGCCAGCCAGCCAGCCAGCCAGCCAGCCAGCCGAC
>NW_022170596.1:7240476-7269362 GCF_008802855.1 Photinus pyralis
GGCAGCAGGTTAAAAAGCTCAAACGAAATATTTACAAAACTTCTGTGAGTTTTTTCTAATCTGTAATGCTTTAGATCAAGATTACTACAATTTCGTGTATTATAACTGTGTATATCGGACCTTACACAAAGTTCATTGGCACGAATCTTAGCATATAGAATACAGTGTAGTATAAATATGCAAGGAAATGTCAACAATCTGAATTTAATAAACACATTTTTGCAATCTTCTCTATACTTTTATTTTTAATTTATTTTAATTATTAATAATGGCATTTTATTTTATTTTATTTTTTTATTGTATTGATACAATTTTGCCCAATGAATATACAGTGTGTTCGAGATAAGAGAGTCAATATCTCTTTCATTTGGATAGCTACGAAAAATTGGTCAAATACTATTTTATATACAGGGTGATTCCTATAGTACCTGCCACCGTTTGGGAGCGTATAGGTGGTGCCTAGGGGAGTATTTTGATATAGGACACTTGGGGTCGGAAATCTAAAATAAGGGCGCCAGAACCAAATTTATCTTCTGGAATTTCACGCCTGTATGTAGGCAACCCAACCGACCGACGTTTCACGCGGAGCGATGCAGAGCGAGTTAGCGCGAGGAAGCGACATGGGAGGGAAGGAGGGAAATCGACAGTCAAAAGCAATAACGTTTACAAGTGTTCAACGTGGCCACCGTTGTTCTCAATGCACTTCCTACATCTAGCCAACTATTATTATACTATTGCCATAGAGTTTATTCACTTGATACGCGTCGTTGCAGACGGGATTTCGTGGGTTTAAACAAAATTCTGATCAAGTGTCAGCCACACATCGCCGCCTGAGATCGCTCCGTGTGCACCGCCGGCCGGTTGGGTTGCCTACCTACAGGCGCGAAATTCCAGAAGGTAAATTTGGCTCTGTCACCCTTATTTTAGATTTCCGACCCCAAGTGTCCTATATCAAAATACTCCCCTACGCACCACCTACACGCTCCCAAACGGTGGCAGGTACTATAGGAATCACCCTGTATATGCGGTACCGCTGGCGTCGCACCAACAGGATGTCACCGCTTCATGCTTCCGCTGCGCAGGATGACAGGACAACCGCAATGACACGAAAACACGTGCAGTTGCACATTGGTCGTCATACTTGAACGTTTCAAACGCATGTTTTTTACCACACGCACGTTCGCAAGGGAGATATTGCACTAGTGACACCCCCCCCCCCCCCCCCCCCCCCCCCCCCCAATTTTGTGTGACGGACATACGTTTTGAAGCACCAGGAATCTGAATCAAACAACATTTTTGATGTCGGTCTGTCCGTCTGTACTCTTCATTTTCAACTAAACCGCTGAACCGATTGGCACGAAATTTGGTACACATATTCTTAGACATAAAAAAGGGCTGACAAGCTTTTGGGCAGAACGACCACGCGCAGTGCGCAATGATGAGGCAAACTGTGACGTGTTGCATGACACTGCTGGTAAACTGCGTGCCGTTGTCTCAGATGATTTTCCTTGACGTGCCGAATCTTAGAAAAACTTCGTTGATTAACGTCCGGACGTCGGTAAGGCGAACAGTTCTTTACCCATCGGGGTACTGTGTCCTCGACGATGGCTATCCACTTTTCTTGATCTTGTCCAGCAGGTACCGGTCTAAAAAGGTCACAATTATTTTAAATCGTTGCTCCATGACTGGAGTTTGGAGTAATTCCGCGGGTTTCACGTTTGTCGCTTTAAATGGTTCACAATCCGGGCAGTTATGGACGTAGTCGATTATGTACTTTCTTATTGCCACCCAGAAGCATCGGGCGGAAATCCGGGAGTGGGTTGCGATCTCCACCGTAGTGTTCTGCAGTCGGGGCCTCTTTTACGACTTGCTGGGCGGGTACCACATTTGTTGTTTTTGGCGTGTAGTGGATATCCAGCTGATATGGCTGTAGGACTAGGGACCATCTGGCGAGGCGTCCGGTAGGAGTCGTCAATCGTCGCAGAGGTTGGTGGTCACGTCTAAGCGTTAGGATCTGACCCTCGATGTAGTCACGAAATTTTGATGGCCCAAACTACGGATTTTTCATCGCATTGGGAAAGTACTCTACTAGAGCGTACTGGCTGGCGTCCGTGAAGAGTTTATTTGGGTCAGCCTGGTAGAGAATAGATGCTGTGGTAAGGTGATGCTTTGACCTTGGTAAGGCGTTTTCTTGGGCGGTCTCGTTTATTCCCAACGAGCGTCCTTCTTTGGAAGTCGAGCCAGAGGCTGGCCCAGTCCAGAAAATCTAGGTACGAACGGACTACTATCAACAGGTTAGGGTGTTTGTGTGTGTGTGTCGGATTTATGGCTCAGTGGTAAGAGCATTGGGTTATAAATCCGAAGGTCGGGTGTTCGAACCTGGGTTGAGGTGAATTTTTCATCTGTGGCGGAGATGGAAATTACCTTAGGCCAGTTCCGAACATTCTACCGGCTACTCCGAATTAGGTTTTCCTGCAGTTTTCCTAATTCGTAAGGTAAATACCGGAGTAGTATAGACCATCTTAAGACCTTCTGCAGAGGCACCTCTAAATAGCATTATGCGGGTCACTCTGTAATTGGGCGCATGCCTGTTGAGGGCCCAAAACAAGAGAGGGATAATAATAATAATAATAATAATAACCACGAAGACGACAACGACCACTTGAAGAGGACCACCAAGAAGAAACCTTTGTGCCTGCTTCTCAACCGCTTGTGGATGGGACCAGCGCAAAGGAAACCTCCAAAAGACGTATGAAATGGGGCGAAGGGATGAATCGCTTCATTTTCGGTACGTATCTGGTGATCACGAAGTTGGAAACGGACAGGACAGCATACAGAGGTAAACTACATCACGCGTTCATTACACAATACCCACATTTAGCACACTTAACAGAACAACGCATTGCAGACCAACGTAGAGTTATCATTAAAAATACACTCCTTACATTAGACACACAGGAACAAATCAGGCACGAAATTGAAGCACTACTCAACACAAACAACACACTCGCCGTACAAGATAATACATCCGTTCTAAACAACTCTGAAATACAGACATTTGCGACACTGCAGCCATCGATAGATACAAATAATCACACGAACCAAACACTCACATCCCTTCAAAAAGAATTCGACAATGCATTGTTAGAATTCTCAAACACTGACCCAACGCAAAGACCACGAATACCTAAACAAAGTCACACTACAAAATTACGCACACTGTCACAAACATTAAATGACCACATTTTACCAAATTACATTAACGATAACACAAGCTTACATCAACTACACTTTGTTGTGTATTGCGGTGCGGTTGCAGTTTCTAGATGCAACGGTGCAAGAATAGCAATAAACAAACAACAGCACACAACAAAAAAACGCTCACCCCCGGCCTGGGAAAAACGCCTGATAACTCGCATCGATGACATCAGACGTGACTTAGGTCGGATTACACAATACATACAAGGAACTCGTTCTTCAAAACTAACACGACAAGTACAACACATAACTACAAAACTAAACAATCACACCACACGAGAACAAAATACAAACTATAACGAACATAGAGATACACTGACACAAAAACTATCAATATACACAAACCGTCTAAAACGCTATAGGGAAACTGCAGATAGAAAGCGCCATAACACACAATTTAAACATAACGAAAAACTATTTTACAGATCACTAACACAAAACAGCACTAATGAAAAACTAATTCCACCATCTCTACACTCACTCCAGCAATTCTGGTCTGACTTATGGACCAAAGACATTAAACACAATCCACAAGCCCCGTGGATTACCACAGAAACCACACGCACTGAATACATTACTCCTATGAATAACACAAACATCACTACAACAGACATCATTCAAACTATTAATCACTTACATAACTGGAAAAGTCCAGGCATTGATAACATTCACAACTTTTGGTGGAAATATTTTACCTACACTCACTCTTACCTTGCACAACAATTTACTGAACTTCTTAATTCACCAGATCGCACTCCTGCATTCTTTACACAAGGTATCACTTACATGCTCCCAAAAGACAACAATACACAAGACCCGTCTAAATATAGACCAATTACATGCCTTCCTACAATATACAAAATCCTTACATCATGCATTACAAACAAAATTTACCAACACTGTACTGATAACAACATTCTATACGAAGAACAAAAAGGGTGTACCAAGTATTCCAGAGGCTGTAAAGAGCAACTCATTATAGACTCTGTTATACTTGAACAATCCAGACATAACAAACGAAACATACACACTGCATACATTGATTACAAAAAAGCATTCGATTCAGTACCACACTCTTGGTTACAACAAGTACTCTCAATATACAAAATCAGCAACAATATTACACAATTCCTCAATTACATAATGTCATGTTGGAACACTACGTTAACACTTACACTAAACGACACAAAACTTATTACCGACCCAATACAAATTAAAAGAGGAATTTTTCAAGGCGATTCTTTAAGTCCGCTCTGGTTTTGTCTTGCTCTTAATCCACTTTCATATTTGTTAAACACTACTAACTTTGGGTACAATATTAAACACAACCACGAAATACATCACAACATTACACACCTGTTTTACATGGACGATCTTAAATTATACTCTTCCACATGCATAAAACTTAATCACCTTCTACACATTACCGAAACATTCTCACGTGACATACAAATGGACTTTGGAATCGATAAATGTAAAACACAACACATCACAGCTGGAAAAAGACAACTTTTCGATTATGAGCTAGAACAGGGTAATTTAATAAATTCCATGGACGAGAATGAAACTTATAAGTATCTTGGTTTTCAGCAAAACACACACATTAAACATACGAGTATAAAACAAACACTTATCACACAATACCTACAAAGAGTACGCAGTATACTTAAAACAAAATTACACGGTAGAAATACAATCAAAGCTATTAACACTTATGCCACACCAGTGCTTACATACTCTTTTGGGATTATACGTTGGACAAATACAGATTTAGAACAAATACAGAGAAACACACGTACACTATTAACAAAACACCATATACATCACCCTCACTCCTCTACTATACGACTTTACCTTCCTCGTTCGGAAGGAGGTAGAGGACTTACAGATATAAAAATATTGCACCAAACACAAATACACAATTTCCGACAATACTTTTATAACAAAACAGATACTTCAGTCCTACACAAAACAGTAACATATGCAGACAAATCTTACACACCACTTAACCTACACGAAACTAATATACTCCCACCTCCATCCAAACTTACATACATCACAAATAACATACAGACATGGAACCAAAAGCCGTTACATGGACGATTTCCGCAAGAGGTTAGTCAGGATTGTGTTGATTCTATAGCAACGCACACTTGGTTGTCTGAATGTGATATCTTTCCGGAGACTGAGGGTTTCATGTTAGCAATACAAGACCAGGTCATTAATACACGCAACTATAAAAAACACATACATAAAGACAAAACAGTGACAAACGA
The DNA here is from genome assembly GCF_008802855.1 of Photinus pyralis. Lineage (NCBI taxonomy): Eukaryota > Metazoa > Arthropoda > Insecta > Coleoptera > Lampyridae > Photinus > Photinus pyralis. The sequence goes on from NW_022170596.1 coordinate 7,246,011, forward strand.
TTCTTGTCGACTCTGTTCACAAACATCAGAAACAATCCAACATATAATATCGGCATGCACACGACTTGCACAAACTGAATACAAACATCGACACGATCAGGTAGCTAAAATCATACATCAAAAATTAGCACTTAAACACAATCTCATAACAGATAAGACACCATACTACAAATACACGCCATCATACTTGAAAACAACACACACAAATTATATTGGGACAGGACACTACTCACAGACAAAACTATCCACAATAATAGACCAGATATTACACTTATAGATAAAACGCAAAAATCCATTTGTATTATAGACATTGCCATACCCAACACTAACAACTTAACTAAAACACATGCAGAAAAACACCGCAAATACACCGATATAGCTATCGAGCTTAAGACGCAATGGAGAATGAAATCTACTGTTATAGTTCCCATTATTCTTAGTGCTACCGGAGTTATACCAAAGACAATACACCACAATTTACAACTATTAGGTTTGGACAAAAACACATACAAACATTTACAAAAAGCAGTCATTATCAACACATGCCATATTGTTCGTAAATTTCTAAACATAACACAAGATACTACATACAGAAATGATCCACAACGTATACATGTAAACAACAGCACTCCCTCACAACACGGTACACAACATACTGTAATATCTCCACCTCTAACCCAGACAAACACACAAATACAACTTACCGAACAAACAAGTACAACAAATGATACAACATATACTACATTCAGAGATTCACCTCTGAAGCAAACCACATTATCACAACCCATTAGTATTCAACCCAAACGCAAAAGCCTAAACAGCACTTTAGACTCACAACATGACACACAACATACTGTAATATCTCCACCCTTAACTCAACCAACCACACAAACACAACTTCCTGAACAAACAAACGCAATAAATACAAGTAACGCAACATGCACTACAAAGACGCCCTCGCCCAATAAAGTTACACGGCCTAGCACAGCTAAAAAACTCAATACTCTTTCCTCTCAGAAACACACCTCGTTATCACAACCCACTCGTACTCAACGCAAACGCAGCAACCTTAACAGCACTAGAGGCTCACAAAATACCGTAATGTCTCCACCAATAATGCGAGCAACAACACAAACACAACCTCTAGAACAAAGAAACACCATAAATACAAGTAACGCAACTTGCACTACAAAGACAGGTCCACCCAATAAAGTTACACGTCCTAGCACAGTTAAAAAACACAAAACTCCTTCTTCACATAAACACACCACGTTATCACAACCCACTCGTATTCAACCGAAGCGCGAAAACCTTAACAGAACTACACGCTCACAACATACTGTAATATCTCCACCAAAAATCCAAGCAACCACACAAATACAACGTCAAGAACAAAGAAACACCATAAATACAAGTAACGCAACATGCACTACAAAGACAGGTCCACCCAATAAAGTTACACGTCCTAGCACAGTTAAAAAACACAAAACTCCTTCTTCACAGAAACACACCACGTTATCACAACCCACTCGTATTCAACCGAAACGCGAAAACCTTAACAGAACTACACGCCCACAACATACTGTAATATCTCCACCAAAAATCCAAGCAACCACACAAATACAACGTCAAGAACAAAGAAACACCATAAATACAAGTAACGCAACTTGCACTACAAAGACAGGTCCACCCAATAAAGTTACACGTCCTAGCACAGTTAAAAAACACAAAACTCCTTCTTCACATAAACACACCACGTTATCACAACCCACTCGTATTCAACCGAAACGCGAAAACCTTAACAGAACTACACGCTCACAACATACTGTAATATCTCCACCAAAAACCCAAGCAACCACACAAATACAACGTCAAGAACAAAGAAACACCATAAATACAAGTAACGCAACATGCACTACAAAGACAGGTCCACCCAATAAAGTTACACGCCCTAGCACACTTAAAAAACACATAACTCCTTCTTCACAGAAACACACCACATTGTCACAACCCACTCGTATACAACCGAAGCGCAAAAACCTTAACAGCACCACAGGCTCACAAAATACTGCAATATCTCCACCAAAAACTCAAACAACCTCACAAATACGACCTCAGGAACAAAGAAACACCATAAATACAATTAAAAAACACAAAACTCCTTCTTCACATAAACACACCACGTTATCACAACCCACTCGTATTCAACCCAAACGCAAAGCCAAAGAAACACTTACACAATAAACTCTATTTAATAAAATTACAGGAATTATTATAATGATATTTTTGTTTTGTTTTCTTCTTTCCTGATAGCGTTGACTATTGGGGCCATTAATAGCTATGTTGGTAAGTATGAATTACATACTATCTCTAGATTTCCAATGTGAGTGTGTGAATATTTATTTTATTTTTATTTTTCTTTAGAACCCTCCCTACATAACTTCACCAGACACAGACACTAATCGTTACTTGATTTTAATCCGTGCGATTAGTTAACCAGGCTAGACCTGAGTTCTCACAAGAAACACCGACAATAATAATAATAAACGTCATGATCTATGACTATCTATCTATTTGACTTGTCAGGCGAAATGGCCCCTTTGCCGACGAACTCAAAGTTGGAAGAAGTCGCCAAAATACTTGATCCAGATTCTCAAGGTCTATTCGGCATCCTTGGATAAAACTATTAAATTGTCTAGGTACGCTAGAAGCGGTATCCCAATACGGAAGCGGTTCATTGGCCTCTGGGAACTGGCGGGACATTTTTCAGTCCGAACGGCATCCTCTTGAATCGGCATAATCCAAAGACATTACAAGGGCGGTTTTGTCCCTACCTTTAGGATGCGTGGATATCTGCCAATATCCTGCTCAAAGGTCCAAGGTGGTAATGCAGCGGGCCTTTGCTGCATGAAGCAGGTTATTGATTCTTGGTCGTGGATAGCAGTCGGAGACGTGTTTTCTTTCATTCAGCTTGCGGTAATCGACGCAGAGATGAATTGACCTGTCTGATCAGGACCACTGGGGTGGCCGGAGCAGAGTCGCACTCTGAGATCACATGTTTTTAAGTATGGCGGAGAGTTTTCTCCGTAGTATGTGAAATTTGTGTGCTGGAATTCGGCCGACTTGAACTGATCCAGGTTTCACCTATATTGTGTGCTCTCCGAACGGAATGGGGTGCCTACTATCACCGAAAACATGGTGATCGTGCAGCAATTTGTTGAAGCGTCCGGTTATCTTGATGGTTAGGTTTGGTCTTTACACTTAACTCGAGGGAAGCGATCCAAATGTTTGGGCGCTCCAGGTGGCGTTGCTTCTCCTTACGGAGCGACTACGGGAAGTGAGCGAGCGAGTCAACGGACAGTTCGTCATACAAGTCTGCAAATTCGGGGTCCAAGTGTGGGATCGTTGAGCGTGGTGGTGACTCTCCAAAGGGTCGGTTCATGCGGGTGGTCAGTTTGCGTGGATACGAGGCAGGTGGTTCTGTGCCGCTTCGTATGGAAGGGAACATTCCATGGGTGCAGCACCCGCTCCAGGAAACTGTACTCTTTCCGCAGCAGGTTTTGTTTATAATGAGCTGCGTGTCCTCGATTAAATCCATACCGAGGAGGCCAAGTACAGTTGTTGGCAGCTGGTAGGACTATGAATGGGGTCTGGATAACGCAGTGCTGGAACCGGACGTCACTTCACGTATCCAGTCTCCATCTGCGATAATCGAGTTCATCTGCTGCAGGCTAAACTTGTAGTTGTAGCCCAGAAAAGAGCATACGGCGTGGTTCCCCCGACACTTTGGCAAAGGCTTGTGTTCAGAGATGCGTTTTCATATGTATTTTCGACTTCGATCTGTACGATGGGTCAGCAGCGGCGGTGTTGCACAATTGGAGTTGGATCTGCGAGGAAAAAGCGTAGATCTTCGGGCTGCCTGCCGGTCTTTTTGGTGCACTTCGGGCAGATATTACGAATTGCTCCAGGTTCCCCGCAGCCGTAGCTCGTGTTGCCATTGGTGGCGGGAGCCCTGGTGTGTGCGGCGAATGGTGCTCGCTTTCTGTTGGGTGCGGTTGAGGTGATGGCTTCCTTCCTCTTCCGTTTGTGGTACTCTTCTTGCGTATGCCCGTTGAAACGGCAGTACGCGTAGCGAGGGGGGTTAGTGGCGGTTGGTTTTGTCGGGTCTTCAGTTCGGATGACATCCATCTTTCGGACTTCCTCGATAAGGTCTTTCAATGTCTGGACTCTGGTTCGGATAGTCGCACGGCGTTTATTTTCGGGAGTAAGACAAACTGCAAACCATGCTCACCTGAAATGTTTCCCTCTGGAGTTGTTTTCCAGGAATTTTTGAGATGATAGCTCTTTTTTGGCTAATAAATAGCTTTGTGCCTTCTTTCTCCCCGTACATCGTGGATAAGATGGTGCGTAGGATCTGGTGCACGAGCAGCGTCGGGCCGAAGTTTTCTCTGAGGGTGGTAGTTCCCTCCTAGGTGCTTACGGTGTCCTTGATTCCTTGCCACCAGGTCCCTGTGGTGCCGTGTAACAGCATGGCGATTCCCTTCAGCACGTGAGCGTCACTCTCGTTTTCACACACCTTGTAGATGTTGACGGCATAGAAGAAAGCGTAGACGTCTTCAATGGCGCTGAATTTCCAGTCAAGACACTTTTTATTTTACTCAAAATCTACTAATTTTAGATTAGCAAGGAAAGAATGGCGGTCACGACACACCCGATGCTGTATTGTAGACCGGTATCAAGTGTTTTGTGACTAGCATTCTTCCTGACGAGACATCTAATGTGTTATATTAATGTTTGAAACCAAAATAAACTAAATACAAAGAGTGAATTAAAAATGGCCATGCCAGTTAAAGTAATATAGTGCCAACTTCCGGTCTAGGTTAAAGTTTGGCCATCTTGAACATATTTCCGTTAGATCGGAATAACTTTTATGTGAAAGTTTAAAAACGTTTTTCGTGAAAGACCCTGTATATAGCTCTACTGTGTAAGACGTGTGATTTTCTCCCTCCAACAACACACGTCCTTATGGTAGTGTCTGGCGTACCCACACTTGTAACCTATGCTTACCTTTGTGAAGAGCACCACTTGGAGCGTCCTTTTTTTTCGCATTTTATTCCTAACTTTTCGATCAACTTGCATACTTATAACATATCTCGCAACGATGGCGCCCCGAATGACGTAGGTGAGCGTGATGATAACTAATACGGTAGACGGAATCAGTAGGCCATATACTAAAGCATTCGTGTCCAAAAACCTAAAAAAATGCTTTTCTCACTTGGAATCTTCACGTTACAAAGCTTACCAGCAATTGTGTGTTTTTAAACTCGCCGTATCAAGTAACTTTCCAGCTTTATCCCTATATTGTATGAAAACGCTCGCACCTAATAATATAGCCGGAATACCCCATGCGAACAGTGAGTATCTGAAACAATTAAATAACTAATTCAGGGTTTTAGTATAATACCGATTGTAAGTAAACATGGGGTAACAAATCGACATGTACCAATAAGCGAATAACAGTAAAATCGCGTAATTATCATGAGTACCTACTTTAGTATCGTTTAACAAAACTACCCCAAATGTACGCAACTCACCAATTTAAATTGGACATTGCGGATGATTGTAAAATAATTAAAATCTATGTATCACTTGTTCTGACCTAAATTTCGTATAGCTACGTACAGTGTGAATTATTGAATGTAATTAAAATCCGCAAGTACAATTGAAATTCCCCTTGCGTAAACAAAATTGAAAATTGATTGATCGACGAGATTCAAACGGACGGGAGTATACAAAAATCGACAGGAGGGATGGGTGAAACGTCATCGAGATAATCGTGATAAATTATTCAAACAGTGAAGGGCGATTAATTTTTTTCTCCGGCAAGCAATTTGACGTTAATGTAACAAGTTGTACCTAATTGCGCATAATTTTACCTACCTCACAAAATGTTTTCCAATTGCGTGATCGTCGCACGGAACAAGATTTAAATTACTTTTAAATTGGGCATTCATATGATGAGTCATCGCCAATATCCAACAAAAGGTGCAGAGTCTCACGTACTGCATTGAAAATGATATCGCGATGCACAGCTCGGAATCCTGAAACAAGCATAAGTGAATTAGTGACTATGAATGGATAGAAAGTCAGTCAAGTCGAGACTAATGGAATTAAGCTTTTCATGTTCCGTTTTAAGGCGCGTTAGCATAAAAATAAATCCCTATTTTCGAGAGAGTGCTTTGCGTATCTAATCGATAGAGCAACTACAAGGAATAAATTGTTTTTTTTACTTAATTTAGATTTAGTAATAGCAGCTAAATAGATTCTATTGGAGATACAACTCAACAGTTTTAAGAAGGGGGCAGTGTAGCAGTGTTAGCTGTAAGCAAATTGTAGATGAAGTGGTGATGCAAAAGGTAATGACTAAAAAGAAAGAAGGTTTGGATGTTTAGGAAATGCCCTCGATAATAGTTCCACCCTGATTAACTATGAAATTCAATAAACATAAAAATAAATGAATTTTTGAATAATTGATCAAAAGGAATCATTTTAAAATATTTTCAAGATGGCCGCTTTTCCGGTCGTATCAGAACGAAACCGGAACTTTCTTATTTCAAATAACACTATCTCTTTTGTTGGAATTTTCGAAGTCCTCCTAAAAAATCAGTATGACCATGTCTAACTGACATGGTTTCGAAGTTATTTGACATTTTGACAGTTGTCACGAATTGACAGCTAAAAGTCCACGCTATCAAATGTTATTGGTCTGATTTTTAAATGTATATCGAAAATAATACGAATACTCGATCATTGTTGATAATTGGCTTTTGACCAAAAACTCGAAATTTGCAAATGGAAACCATATCTGTACTATTCATCAATAAAAAGAGAATAAAGACGGACAAATAAATGTAATTGCAAAATTTTTCTAAATTTTTGTATATAGAATTTCAAAAGTTGCATTTGTCACGACGAACTGTCGAAGACTTCTCATAATAATTACTCTAAAATGATCCGAGAAGGTAAATTATGTGACAACTACGTCCTCTAAGTATACCATTATTCATTCAATCAATCTTTGAAATGTTACGCGAGCATTGCTTAAACCGAACGGCATTCTTTTGAATCGAAACGACCGTCCCCCGGGGATTGTTGATGGCACCGAGAAATGTTGCTACTACAAGTTTGTCCAGAATTGCCGAAGTATATGGAATAAGGTAAGCAGCAGGTTTTGTTCCATCAAGTGTCTTGGGTTTCAGTTAATTTGGGCGGAAAAGTTTTGATTCTAAATTTGCATTGTTCTTCGGATGTGGGAGGGGAGAAGGGTCGATTTTTGAAAACGGATAGTTTCTATGCAAACGCTCGTACTAAGGTGCGAAGGGTAACTACAACATCAATTTTTGACCAATCCCGCAACTGCTCTTGCGATCATCGTAAAGTTACGAATGAGACATTTGACAACATGGTAAATTGACTCAAACATAACCTATTTTTATAAATTGTGGTTGTCTGTCTTTTTTCCATTTAAATAATTATATTATTCCAGTTGCAGATAAGTGGTGTTGGTTGGGTTGGCGGGAATCAAAAATATTTAAAAAAAAGTGGACTCAATGAGAAATTAGATACGTAAAAAGTAAGTCACAAATGGTAAAATATATATTATCGTTTATTCACATGAGAATGTGTAAAAATGAAAAAAATTATGAAAAATTGTGAACTTACAATCTACTATTTGCAGAGTTCTTATGGGCGCCATATTGGATTTCTACAGAATAAGATAGGGGACAAGAAAAGAAATTCAGTTGAATGCATTGCCATCATAGCCATGTTGCTTCAGCGAAATCTATTTGTCCATGAATGTTTTGTTGTGAAATGATTGTACCTAAAACATTTGATTTTGAAATTTTTCCTGTAAATGTAATCAATTCTATTGTACCGCCCGGACAAAAGTCATGTGATATGCGCATGTGCGATCATCGTTGAGCTTCATTTTTCCGGACTACTTCGACTATTTCTAAAGACGACCACTTCAAGTACTTCGACTACTACTTCTAGTACTTTGAGTGAACCTACTTCTACCAGTGGGCCGGTCTTGGTATAGTGTGACAAGTCCAATAAGAAATACGTAAATCGTAGCCTGTAGCTTCTACATCTAGCGTGTGATGGAAAAACAGATTCAGATGCTCCGAAAAAAGTGCCCATAAAAGGCGCTAACGGGGACAGTCCATTTGTCACCGTTTAAACTAGGAAAAATTAAAACGAAATATATTTTCAGCTTTTCGGAGATTTTTCAAAAATTTCAAATAAGTTTTTTTTGTCATAAAATTGCCCACACTGTATCTCACCGTTACGGAGATCTCAATGGTGAGCCACGAATTTGAACCACCCTGTAAGTACATTGCTAGTGACGACGCACGCAACTTTCGTGCAGGTAGTTTACTTTACAGTGTTTAAGTTATATGCGCGAAAACGATTTACACAAGATTTGTAAAAATCCATCCTGAGGTAAATTAATAAAGGTGATTGATTTAATCAACGCGAATTTTACGTATAAAAACTATAACACAGTGGTTCACCGGTGATCGACTTAGCTTTGTTGATTGTGTCGTGAGAACTAGTTTACGGATCACACGACTTAATCTGAATTTTCACACCACCACGCGTGAACTTACGAGTGGTTGACTTACACTTTTTTCCAGATATACTCAAATTCTGTCGTGGCATAACGCCCATTACCCCTCGGAGGTCTACCAAATTTCCATTTCTACTACTTCCATTGATCATGCGAATATTTTCCACCAATCAACTAACCTTTTGTCAACTAATGAATCTCCAGAAATTCAAATAGACTGGTATATCAAACTCACGTTGACTGAACATTCTACAAAATCAGCAAAACACATGTTGTGTACCAGGGTCGATAACGGAGGATCCGACCGCAATTGTCACGTAATTCCTGTTAACTTCAAACATACATACACAGCCAGGACCGTACTAAGAAATCATTCGCCCATCTTGTATGACCCAATTTAAACAAATTGATAAAATTCCACTAAAATAAAAATCCGGCAGCAGACTCCCGTTACATAACAGAAGAGAAATATTTCAAATTAAAATTTCGAATTAGTCTTACCTTATGCAATTTTTTTAGCAAACTATTCAGATATTTCAAATATTGCGGTCACCAAAAAGTAGCACGTGCCTCAATTCCATACCTCCATAATAATGGAAAATGAGTATATACGAGATGGACAGAAAAAAACTTTCGGTCTGATACCTCCCACATATATGTTTATTCCTATCCTAATTCTCAACGTATTAGTATGCTTTCTTAAATTTAATTCAAAATCTGTTGATAATAGTAGCAAAGAACGGGTTTAATCTTGCCTCCTATAACCACGTATTAAATCAATGGTGAAAAGTAGATTACTTGTTCGTATCAGTTGTTTTTGTTGGGGTGATAAAACATACCTTTTTTACTTTTAATTTAAAAGTTTTAAAAACCTCTTTTTTAATACAGTGTAATTCCCATGTAGGTCCCACAATAAAAAGTAACTGAAACTTTAATATTTCAAAACAGTTATGCATGAATGCTTTGATATCATATCCATCTAATTGTTTGGTGTAAACTTTACTTTAATGTTAAAATGGTATCGTTTAGTAACTATGTATATATAATGGACTTTTTTAAATGACAAACACTTCAAAATATAAAATAAAAAATGCAGGAACGTATTTAAAAAAAATATGTTGATGATGGTCTGAAAAATCGAAACGTCATACTTGTATGTAATACAATGTAATTATGCGAACCTGTAGAGGGGAGAAAATGGTAATGAGAAACTGTCACTCAAGATGACGATGAACATCCATTCGGCTAATATGGTAAACTGTTCATTTGGATACTACCACGCACTTCAGTATCATCTTACACTAATGAAATTTCTGACAGCGTGTTGCAGAACTAGCTAGAGAAATAGTTTGAATCAAGTCCCGATAAATCCACCACCAAAAAGCCACTATTACATTTATACAACAAAGCCAGTTTGTTTAAAACAAGAATCAAGGTAAGTAAAGAAATGAAGATATCGAAACAACGCCAGATGATGTTTTTGTGCGTCTGTTAAAGGTAATTAGAATTTTCTTGGAAATTTAATTTGTTTCAATCGAAGATATGGATTTTGTCGAATAAATTTGTGTCGTGTGTAAATGATCAGCTTTGTGAAAAATTTTCTATTCGTTCCCAGGATTATATGTGATGTGTTAATTAAAAATTGCGGTTGACCAAAACTTGTGGTTAAGTACCGAACCACATAAAGATGTGCAGGGTGGTTTATAGCTAGTCAATACACGCCAGAAGAACTTAACTTTCCGTTGGTAAAGGTGTCATAATAATAACAAGAAAATTCGAAAAGTGTCTTCGGTCATTCATTTATACTTTGACGGAAAATTGTATTTTGGATGAAACAAATTTTTAACACCCAGGGATATCACTAGATTTATAAACAAAATTAAATTGCATTTATTTTCACAAGAAAATTTAAAACATACAATATTAAACTATCGTCAGAGCGCGTACCATTAATATAATGCACGCATGATATGTTATTTTGATTTCTTGTGATTCCCGTGGGTTTTGTGCACGTGCTACGAGTTTATACATGCTTTATACCCTTTAAAGTTTTGTAAAGCATACCCAACAAATCTCATTTTAATTGCTCTCATTATACAACCCTTGTAAACGCTTTTACTCCCCAAACTGGTTTTTTGTCGACGTAATAACTAATAAAGGTTACAGTCGCGTAAATCGTAAACCAAAGACGAAAAAATTGAATTAGCGGTATTAAATATTGTATTTCGTCAGTAAAATCTTTCGACGAAAAACGTAATGTGCGTTCTTGCTAAATTCCCATTTGACTCAAAGTAAATTAGTTTGCTCGAATGATTTTAATGAAGTATTTCTGCCGAACTTAAATAAATGGATTACCGTAAAATAATTTGGAGGGGAAACCAATGTTTCGGTAACAGCTCATTCGGTAGGTTCACGACGCATTCATGTTGTTACTATGTGGTATCAAGATACCAAACAATGTACAGACTGAGACAACCAAGTGCGGCAAGAGCACTGCGTTAGACCACGAAGACAGTAAGATCCGCGGTGACAGGTTGAACAGATAAAACCTTCGCTTCGCTTTCCCAATTCGTCCCATTTCAACAAAAAGGTCACCTACCCGCACGTAAATCTATTACGACCTTGTTACTACGTCTGAAGCTTCTGTGAAAGCTTTAGAAGTAAGCTTCTGAAAATGTGTACTGACGTGTGTCAGCCAAATAATTACAAAGTTTCATTTTTAAATTTTAGGAAACGGAAACTGAAATGATGTGGACTGCAATTACGTTTTTAAGCGTGCATCGAGGGGGAAACAACTATAAAAATATGTGTACACAAAAATTCAAATTCAAAAAAATTCTGAAAAATTCAAAAAAATTCAGAAAATTTACAAAAATTCTGAAAATTTAGAAGAATTTAAGAAAATTCAATAAAATTTAAAAAATTCAAAAAATTCAAAAAAATTCAAGAGAATTCAAAAAATTCAAGAGAATTCAAAAAATTCCAGAAACTGCAAAAGAAAAATTCAGCCTGCTGGTCTCACTGCCTGCATTAATCTGTGAAGACAATTTCGTAAAACGTGAAACACGAAAGATTAAAATTACTGCAGATACGCGTCTCATTCACGGCTGATAGTTGCCACGCCACATTAAAAGACCAAACTGGAAAGAAAATAATAAAAATAAAAACTCTTCACAAGGAAAAATTTAGGACGTTTTGCAAACAGGGTGTAGCTTTATTGAGGGCGTAAAATACTTCGAAAAGTTGCAGAAAATCAGAAAGCCAGGAAATAGCTTTAATATATAAATATGTCGAGGTCGGCTCGGAAGATGACTAATTTACGAGCTAATTTACGTCTGCCGCTGCAATGTGTAGATATGCAATAAGGTACCTAAATAAGAATGAATGCTTGTATTGTCACAGGCATAAAAACCTCAATTTTTCGCTGATGTAAAATTATAAAATATTCTTCAGTTGCATTTTTAGCGCATTTCCACAAAAATAAAAAAAAAATGCGCTATTGTGGCCACTTTGTCCGTCCGTCCGTCCGTCCGTCCGTCTGTCCGTTATTGTAAAAAAAACAAAAAACCGTTTTTTACATGTTCCATAATTTTACACTTTTGCCGTTTATTAACGATCCTAGAGATCGTTTATTATTTTGCATTGCTATCTGTCGCCTGCCGGTTGGTCTCTCCGTCTGTTTCTTTGTCTGTCTGTCCATCTATCTGTCCGTGTGAACGATAACTTTGTTTAGAAATGTTCGATCGCTTTTACATCTCCGTTAGTTATGAACTGAATTGCATGAAATTAAATATGTGCATAGCTTTAGCCATATAATACGCAATTCCAAAAGTTGAATCGAATCGATTCAAAATTCACAGTGCCCTTTTCGCATCTCCACCATTTATAAACCGAATTGCAAACTTTTTTACTTATAAAAGTATTTGAATGAAATTTGATACATAGGCACTTGGGATAAAGGAAAATCAAACGCCAATTTCAAAATTTAGTTTTGCGCATGCGCAGTGCCAACTTTTTTATTTATGGAAGAATTTAAACGAAATTTGATACATAGGCACTTGGGATAAAGGAAAATCAAACGCCAATTTCAAAATTTGGTTTTGCGCATGCGCAGTGCCAACTTTTTTATTTATGGAAGAATTTAAACGAAATTTGATACATAGGCACTTGGGATAAAGGAAAATCAAACGCCAGTTTCAAAATTTGGCTTTGCGCATGCGCAGTGCCAACTTTTTTTATTTATGGAAGAATTTAAATGAAATGTGATACATAGGCACTTGGAATAAAGGAAAATCTAGCGCCAGTTTCAAAATTTTATTTTGCGCATGCGCAGTGCCAACTTTTTCATCTATGGAACTATTTAAGTGAAATTTGATACTTAGGCGCTTGGAACAAAGGAAAATCTAACATTAGTTTTAAAATTTAGGTTTGCGCATGCGCAGTTCCAACTTTCTTATTTAGAAAAGCATTGAAATGAAATTCTTCTCATAAACTGAAATTGAAGTAGCACGTCAAAAATGGATTGCCCATGTGCAACGCTATCTTTCATATTTGTGGCCGGATTTTTACGATTTTAACAGAAGTTGCATCTTACAAATGGGAAATGAATGCAAGTGGAAATGCGCTTTATGTAAATCGTTTACGATTACTTTTTAACTTGTTGTTATTTTTCGGAACTTTAATTGTTTAAATATCAACTCCGTTCGGCATTTTGTCAAAGTAGGTAAGATACTACCTACCTACTCTCAATAATAGGAACGTGTACTTTAGAATCCCTAAGGCAAGGATTATGAATACAATACCTGTCTATTGTCTATTGGATCTCTTTTTTACTCTAAACCTGTCTGTGATTTTGTAAATAACTCAGAATAATTGTGATTTTGTTTGTATTGTAACGTTTTATTAAATTTAAACAACGTTAACGAGTTTATTTATACAATAAAAGAATAACACTTACAAAATACAACAAAAATTCTAGAAAACTTACAATAATTCAAGAAAATTCAATAAAAATTCAAGAAAATTTACAAAAATTCAAGAAAATTTACAATAATTCAAGAAAATTTACAAAAATTCAAGAAAATTTACAAAAATTCAAGAAAATTTACAAAAATTCAAGAAAATTTACAAAAATTCAAGAAAATTCATGAAAATTGGCAGACGTTTCAAATTCAACAAAATTCACAAAAATTCAATAAAAACCAAGAAAATTCAAGCAAGTGTACACAAAAATTCAAAGTTGTTTCCCCCTCGGCGTGCATAATTAATATTTCTTAAGAGAGAAGAACTTCATCAAAGAGTTGTTGTAGGAGTCTAAAATGTGCAAGATGTTGATCAATAAAACAAGGTAATTCATTTTCATTTGGCATTGATCAATAGAATTAAAAAAATAATAGTTTTATGATTTGCAAAATTTGCCTCTGGGTTAATTTCATATTATAATCCCATTAATGTTATCGCCATTGGGAAAGTGATTTAAGAGCGTGACTTACTAAAATTCAAGTTTTTCATTTCCTTAATGTCTGTAGCGCTCTGTACAATAGTTTTTCTAGTTGTGTCTTGCTATCTTCTTCCATTTTCGGTCGAATTTATTCCAAGCTTGCTTTTTTGAGTGGTTTATTAATTCTTTTACGCGTATCCTTGGTTCCTTCAGTTTTATTAGCTATACGATTTCCATTATTTTTTATTTAACAATGGTTCCCCATATTTATTGCAGCTTGATTTTGTCCGTCGTCGCTAGGATTCTTTCATTTCTGTTCGAGTTTCGCTTTTAAACTGCTCAGCTGTCTCGTCTTGATGGTCACCAGTGTTGCGCTGCCCGAAGTTTATTGATGTTTTGTGTGAGCTTTCGGTTCTAGCTTTATTTTGGAGAGAACCATGTAGTTTGTAGTGTCCTGGTTTTCTTCTGGCTCTCACATCTAGTATCACCTTCTTATGACTTCGACGTAATGTAATATTGAATTCTCTTTTCTATAATAAAACACCCGTGTGTGTGAATATCTTTGTTTGAAGAACGTATTGACCACAAATAAATCATTTTCCACGTAACAGTTTGTTATTCTTTTTCCATTACTGTTTCTGTACGTTTATCCAAACGGACCCAGCACCTCCAGTACTTCGTTATTGTATTTTTTCACCCGTACTGTTTGTATCGCCTAGTACTAAGCTTCTTCCCTTTGTCTTGTAAAAGAAATGTTCTAATTTCTCACGTCTCTTTTGAAATAACTGGCCGTTGAACTTAAACAAACTAAAAGACACCAATAAACCACAATAATGTATTCAAATATCGAACGCGTTCCAACAGCGATTGTATCATCAGCGAACCACTGAGGCATCTGAAGCTGCCCGTGGAACTTCTCACCCGCATTCACTTATATTTATATCCCTTCTCTTAGTATCTACTGTAATTAAGTTTCGCCTTCGACGTTATAAGTTTATAAGTTCTGCGTACCTCTTTTACCAGATTTTGTCAATTCTACTTCGGTACTGAATAGAAGTATTTAACGACGCTCCTTGCGGTTATTTAATGACAATGTCTCATACTTACATCTAAATGTTGTTTCAATTCAAATCTGTTTCCTTTTAGCAATTGAACTCGAAAAACTAACTAATAAAAATGCGACACCGTCTAGTCTAATTGCTAGGCAACAGATTTTCATTACCTAAACAACACAAATTTACTCGGTAAAATACAAACCTCTTGGGCAATTGAAAATGATAATTCTGGCTTTCTATGGACATTTTCACAAATTTTAATTTTGCGGTTGTCAATTCCTACTACTATTTTGTCCATAGGAAGCTTTTTGAATGGCAGGTTGTTTTTCAAACCCTTGTTCACCAAATGTGACACAATGGTTTTTGATTCGTAAGTTTGACAATTTTTTATGATGAATACGACGTTTAGAATAAACTTTATGTCTAATCACACTATCCATGTTACTCAAGACAGTAATTCAATGTAGTTCACTTTATACGTAGAGAAGAGCTATATTATGTTATTTAAATCATTATTCAAACAAACCCATTCAATTACCAGTATATGGCAATGTAACGAATTTGTAGAGCGATATCAAAGCGCCATCCAGTCGAAGCAGGATTAGACACAGGCCATAAGGAGTATAAGCAAATTGCATTGTGTTTAATTTCAGTTTCAACTGTATTTATTTATTTTTTGTCTTTATTTTGAAGTGAGCGGGGCTTCCGCCCAAGCTGCTCTTCCAATCTAACCCCCTATGCATTTTCAGCCTAACCCGGATTCAAACCAGAGACGCTTAGTGATAGATAGTGAACTTCGCACTTGTGTTATAAATATACATGTTAGAAACCCACTCCATGGGACGTAAATTAAGTGTTTTAAATAAAGTTATTTAAAAAATAAAAATAGTTCATCAACAATTAATGGAATATAAATAAATTAAGCAATTTAATTTATGTAAAAACAATTCTACATATATGGCTTTGATCCTGAGAAAAAAGTATATGCACATTTGAAATCTCATAAAGTTTTCTACACGAAAGATAAAATCGCCTGTTTCATAATGTTATTAGGTACCTAATTCGTATACAGCTTTCCAATACCTTGAAGCCGCTTCAAAGGAAACTGCCGCAATATAAATAGGGAGTAAAGGAATGCTGCTGCTAACATTTTCCGTGAGATACAGGTTGTGAAAAGAGACTTAATTGGCTTACTGGCATCCGTAAGCCAACGATAATTCAATTATTAATTTTCTTTTATATTCTTTTATATAGCGAATATTGCGCACCTGTCACATTGGCAATGTCTATATAATGACTCCTGTTATTACTGACAGATTGGCATTAATCAAAAGTTCTATATGAATATTGAAATTTTATATTAAAATACGATCTCGGGTAAAATTTAATACAAAACTAGTCAGGAAAATGACATTGCTCGACTCAAAAATTGAAGTACTCGGCTCCAAAGGGCCTCGTACTTTATTGATAAAAATATTTAAAGAGTAGAGTACCTAATGCAAAAAATGCGCTTTTACGTGTGGTAACCAACATCGTTGGTGTGAAACTAAAATTCCGGTGATAAAGGTTTCGAATTATCCAGTTCAGTTTGCATTTCTGCCAAAAGACTAAATAATAATCACATCAAATGGAAATTTCGGAGAGAAATTTCTCAGTTCAGTTTGTGGTACAATTACACGTAGTAATTAGAAATAAACAACTCTGTAGATATTCCGACATTAATAGCATCTAAACTCGGTTTGTAATTGTAATTCTAACCCTTTCCAATTAAAGTCAAAAAAGTAATTACAATTGTAAATTTCGTTTAACCCTTCGCACGTAAGCAAACAGCCTACATTTGAAGGTAAATATTTAAAATGGTTAGAATCAATTTTCTGGAACCTCCAGAGTATGGGAATTTTACACAAACCGTTCATTAAAATATGATAATATACTTACGGGGACCCCTCCCACGCCTATAACGTAGAGAAGCTGGTTCATAAAGAGCGCCGCTAAAAGATTCATCAATGTCGTTCCGGAAAGACTCCGAAGATCCGAAAATAAGCTGAAACAAACACTTGTTGAAGTAGGTAGGTACTTGTAATAAAACGTTTCTTATGTTATAAAATGATTGATTTTCTTTCGCTGGCAGTCTGCTTATAATTTTTCTTTGTGGAAAAACACACCTACCATTTCCATTTATATTATGAGTGATTTTTTAAAAAAGAAATCCGTTGGAAATAATTCCAGGCTTTCTCATTGTAGAGATGTTGCAATTTATCATCATTACAGCAGTTTCAGTTTAAACTCTTCCTTCTTTTAATGAACTTTGACTCAATGGAAATGGTGTGAATAATGCGATTGAAAATTTTATACACCCAACCTCTCAGTTTACAGCTTTATAACACTGAGTGGAATGACAAAATTAAACATCAACTGTTGCTGTTCAGTTCTGACTACACCAGTGGAATTAAAGAACCCTTCCGCGATGGGTTAAGACAGATTAACTTACAAGTATGTCTAATCCGGACAGCTAGATGTAATTAATTCTGAATATTCTGATATACAGTGATATTCATTTAGAATAGTAGACATAGGGATTTCCTATGTCTAGGTTTAAATGACAAAAACACTTCTTAAGGATGCCTAATTTTATGCAACCAAAATAACTTCTTAACAGATGAAGATTTTGCAGTCATATTAATTAATTAGATAAAAAATAAGACACTGTAAACAACCCTCAAGGGAGGTTATGAAACTGCACGTTTTAATTCTTGTGGAAGAGAATCCCATAAGAAACTTAAGAAAAATAGCGGCCGAATTCATCTCATCACAATAATCTAAAAGCATACTATCGTTTTTTATTAAATGTTATTTCGGTTGCATAATATTAGGCGTCATTCAGAAGGATTTATTATATATACATTATATAGATGTGACGGTAACAACTTAATCGGATCCCTGATTGATTAGTGACTCATCAACCGAGACGTAAATGAGTAATGGTTAAGTTCGGTTTAACGTAAGTTTCCATATTCCAATTCAACAACGGCAATCATTGTCAATTTGTAATACTTAAAAAAACCTTAAGCGTTCGCCAATGGTCCTTCCAGCCGAATTCATTAATGGTATTGGCGGTACAGTCGAGTCTTAATGACAGAAAGCGAAATCTTTCGCAGCAACACTTCAATCGTGTTTATATTGCAAAAGCTTTAACAATGTAAATCATTTAAGAAGTTATCAGTTCCTGAAAAATAGCCATTAAGTGCATTAAATTCTCGAACATTAATAGTCGAAATTTAGTTTATTTACTAGAATAATTTACCAATCTTCCGCAGTATGGAAATGTCAAAAATTACCCTGATAACATAAAGTTTTGAGAACCAGCAAAAGCACGAATTAATTGTCTTGAGAGATGAACAGTTTTGATTGACAAAAATGTAACTAGTCGCTCCAAATATAGCGCAATAAACATTTTGCACCTTGGACCTCAACACTTTTGTGGTAACAATTTGTTTACATGAGAGCACGTTAATCCGTTAATACTACTAAACGAATTTATTCCCTTGTTTCGCAGCATTCGCGGTCAACGTCGCTACGTCATTAAGTTCCTTTTTTTAAATAAACCATCCACTTATGAGTAACTTACTTGTAATGGCAACTCGTCATGAATTTAAAAAGTACCCGAGAATTAAATACACGATCGAAAAATGTTTTTCGAACCGGCAACACTGTAACGTTTCGACTTTTTCGAACCGGCAACACTGTAACGTTTCGACTCTTATCTGCTTGAACACGAATAAATGTCTACTTAAATTAAAATTTTAGAATTCAGAGCATGGTTACTTGGAGTATTTAAATAACACTAGCTCCAACAAGGAACTACCGAACGGAAGTATCCGAAATTTCTCTGGGAATGGTCGTCCAATAGCGTTACAAGGAAAGGTCATAATGTAATGACTGTAACAACCAGACTTGAACTTGAATGGATTGGCACTCTTGGTAATGGCCGGACCATTGTGCATAGATTGAACAAACAAATAAGCTGCAAATACCAAGACATGTGGTATTTGGATTTCATGGATTTTGCGACCCATTTGAAAATGTCGGTCGCATACATATACATTCGAACAACTGTAACAGGTATCTAGTCGCTAAGCCGTTTTCAAAAAGTATTTTCACGAATTTGTATTTTATTCAACATAGAAAACTTACACATATACCGCTTCATAGCAAACGTGTACGAAAGTATGTCTGTAAATAAGAGCGATAACTACGTGTACACTTTCGGGAAAAGGGTGCATTTTCAAGATAATACGCTAGTGAGCCTAGATTGTAAGGGGGTTTTCGGCAGACGAGGTTGGTATATAGAAAAGTAAGCATGTACTACGTGAACGCGAATTTATTCCTGTGCTCAGTTACCTTATCTTATTATTTCATGGATTGGAAAAATCTTGGCCATTTAAAATATTTTAGCTATGGTGCATTAAGAACTTTTGTAGAGAATTGCGTATGATGCAATAACATACAGGGCGTTCCACATAGAAAGTAACTTTTTTTTATCTGAAAAATGCGACGTTTTGTTTTTTTAATTACACATTTGTATTCAGTGATTTAACCGTGTTTAAACTACAACTAAGAAAGTTAGCAATAGTGCCGACTTCATTGGAAACAGACTGTATTGTATATAACGTATAATTAATCATTTATGATACCTATTATTCCAGCTCTCGTCAGTCGAAGATTCAATAACAGTTCGATTAATCGACTGTCTACGCTAAGCTATTTTAATTAAATTGGTGCAAGCTTGTTCTTCGCCTACTTCTGAATATTACTGGTATAGAATTGCAAAATTTTCCCATTATCCTATATCTCTCCCTTACCTATTTGTACATGACTGCTTCCACACAATTTATTTAGTACTATTACTTCTTGGTTAACCTTTACTCAATTAACTATTCACAGCTTCTGTAAACTATTTCACTAGTATCTGCATAGGTTAAACGATTAAATGAGTTTGAGTTATCGATCCTACTAAAAGTTAATGTTGCTGAAAGGCAGTCAACAAACCAAATCAACTCGCTACCGACCTTTTTGTATTGATATTGGATTATGAGCACCATATAGCGGATGATGCGAATTGAAATGAATCACGTATTTTTATTACAGATACAGAATCGTAACACAAATACGAGGAAGTGAAGCTTGAACATTCGTCACGAACTTCGGTGCGCTTATTTAAACAGGGGAGCCCATCGTCGATTGTCTCTTACTTTGATAAGGCGACAGCTGCAAAAATGTAATAAAGTCAAAGATTTCTCACATGTAAAGCAAATTGAAACAAGATATCCGGAAAAATTGAAAAACTGCCACTCATCCAAAAATAAAATTTTATATTTTGTGACAAGTCTGAATGTATGATTTTGGTACACATTTCCTTGATAATGCAGTTTATTGACCTATTTACTTTTTTGGAAATTAATATAATAATAATAATAATAATAAATAACTTTAATAGACAATTTCTATACAGAGCCTGTCTAAATGGCGGAGTTCAGACATTGAAAGTAAAGTTTTATTGACATTACTTACATCATCATGATCAGTCGAAGCAACAACTACGAAACTCTGTCATTGGAATTCATAGCATATAAAAGTTAGTTATCCAATTTAAAGGAAAAAAGTTATATGTATAATATAATACTTAGTCGTAGGCTACCGTAATTATTTTATACCATTCTCGCTCTCATTATACGACATTGTTCTAAACCAAGAGTTTTCTAATAAACCATTGCGATGAGGCGTCTTATGAAACGTGTATTTTAAGTTTCTTATAGATACTATTTATTCTATACATATACATTTGAGAAATGTTTAACATGACGTTATTACGTTACTTTACATAACGAATGTAGTCAAAAGTAGCAGTAGTACATGTTGCATGAAGTTGGAGGTATACCGGGTAATCCAAAATAACTGAGGACAGTTTCAATTTCCCGCAAAACAAGAAATGTGTAAAGTTGGTAACATACTAATGTAATGATGATGATGATGAAACAGTGGCGGACTAATTTGATATAAGTTGCTGTGTTTATTTAGTCTGGCAGGATGAAATTTTGGGACATCCTAATCAAGATGGACAAGGGCGGTCTCCTTCTTGTGTAATTAACTTTTGTAATTAAATTTTATTAATTTGTACCGTTGGTCTATGTAACTAGTGTAAGCGGCACATATTAAAAGTTGAAAAAATCTTACGAACAATACAGAAAGCAAGCCATAAACGATGTGTACCTATGTCCAATAGATCGATTTGACCCGCAGCACTCCCTTCCCCCACCCTGTGGAACCAATATGGCGGCCATTTGGGAAAAAAACTGTCACTGACTAAAAAATATATATTTACATTTCAAGGATGGCGGCATGCGGGTGATCGTTTAAGGATAATTTGAGGTCGCTGATTTCAAATCTGCGACAAAAAAATCAAAATTCAAGCAATTTACACTCTAATAAGTCATTTAAATATTATAAAAATACTTCTTCCAGCCAATATATTTTTTTTGTTTTAATGTCGACCTAACTCATAAAATAATTGTTGGATAAATAATAAGAATTTTGATTTTGTAAAAAAATACATTTTACCAATAAAAAGTAAAATCATGTTTAGTTTAAAAATTTGAAGAGGGCGAAAGAGGGGAGATATGAAAAAAACACACTTGTCAAGTCAGTCTGCTCAATATCATTGTCTTATCGTACCAAAACTGAAACTGAAAAATTGTCTTTGTTTAACAGTGAAAAGTGCGAGGCGAAGCCGAGCTATGGACCGTTACAAATCAGAGCGAGTCGAGTTCGTCGGAGTGGAGCGTGTGTTTCATCAAAACCAAACAGTGTTATCAAAATTAAACAAGTATAAATGGTGCACAACTCTTGTGCAGATAAAGCGCATTTTTTCAACCGAAATAGCTTTTGTTTTGACATTACCAATGGATATATTTCTTGCAGACGTCTCAGTCGCCCTTTGTGAGTACCCTATTCCGACAATCCGTTCTTGAGGTATAAAGGAATATACCCGATCACGATAAGAGGTTGAGGAGGAGCGCTATGGTTGGTAGAAATTAATTCCTTTCGTTGAGACCTTTCATTAGAGTAAGGATAAAAGTAATTAAAGCTTAAATTTATTACATTTTGTTTGTTTGACCTCAAATTTAAACATTACTCGCATGCCATCTTTGAAATACAAATACATATTTTTTTAGTCAGAAACAGATTTTTTCTTAAATAGCCGCCATATTGGTTCTACATGGGGGGGGGGGGGGGTGCTGCGGGTCAAATCGATCTATTGGACATAAAAATCGACCATGCCAAACAGCATGCTTTCTGCATTATTCGTCAGATTTTTCTGTGTACCGCTTAGACTAAACGGCATATGGAATATTTGTGTCATACGCGAAAGCGGGCAAGGTTGTTTTTTTTCACCTTTTTATTTTATTTAACATAGAAATTTCTGGGAATTTTGTTTGGTCTTTATCTGTTATCAATTGTAAATGCTTAATTTAATAGACAAGTGCATGTGATTGATTGCCTTTTCTGTGTAGTTAAGAGAGATGAAATTTTATTTTTTCCTAGAATTTAAGTCTCTTAATGTCTGATAACAAATAATAATAATAATAATAATAATATTAATTGCAGTTTATTGACTGAATATAGTAGAATACAAGAAAAACAAGTACAAATTGTACTTGTGCAGGTAAAGGGCATTTTTTTAAACACCCCTACGAAATTTTTTCCATAAATAAGAAAGTTGGCACTGCACATGCTACACAAAACCAAATTTGGAAAATGGCGCTACATTTGCTTTTATCCCAAGTGGCTATGTATCAAATTTCATTTAAACCCCAAAACCAAATTTTGAAACTGGCTGACCAATGGTTATATTTCTTCCAAACCTCCCAATCGCCCTTTGTAGGTACTTTCCTTTGACAATTCACTCTTAAGATATAAGGAATTATAACCGATCACGACAAGGGATCGAGGAAGAAGACTATGGTTAGTATAAATTAATTCCTTTCGTCGAGACCTTTCATTAGAGTACCATGAAGCTCCACTCCCCCTCCCCTTCCCCCTCCGCCCCGTACTTTGATAAGAGAATAGAAAGAAGGGCAGTAGTTTGTAGAAAACTGTTCCTTTCGTTGAGACCTTTAATTAGAATACAATGAAAGATAAAATTAATTTTTACCCCTCCCCCCCCC